>NW_004949198.1:785558-804714 GCF_000317375.1 Microtus ochrogaster
CCTCTCTCCCTCTCTCCTCTCTCCCTCCCTCTCTCCCTCCCTCCCCCATCCCACTGAGTCCAGTTTGTGTTACCCAAATACTCTTGGGTGTCAGGCCTGCCTTCAGAAGTGGTTTGCCTACCGATCAGTGGCCATGTCTCCTTACTCAGAAGCTATCAAATGTCAATAGCTCCCCAGCTAGTGATGGGACTTTATGTCCCCCTGACCTTCTCCACGCTGGGATTTTTGTCTGGCCTGAGCCTGCATACCTCTCGTGTACGTTGTCACAGAGTTTATACATGCATCTTCTTTGTTGTGTCTGGAAAGCACTGTTTCCTTGCATAATGCACCACCTCTACTGCCTTCGATCCTTTGACCTCTTTAGTGAAGATCTGTGAGCTTTGGTGTGTGTGTATGTGGTGTTGTGGTGTGTGAGTGTGTGCGTATGAGAGAGAGAGAGAGGAGATCCAATTTAGGGAGGAACAGTTTGCAGTCTTTTATTCTCTTCACGGCACTCAGTTGTGTGTTAATTTTTACCTACTGCAAGATGACTCTTCTCTGAGGAGGGCTGAAAGACGCACAAATGTATGTGCCTAGTAATGCATCATTAGGACACTTGGGTTCACTTTCCAGGGCCACACAGGTCTCAGCTTTCCCGGCTTTCTTCATTCCCTTCTTCCTCTCATCTGTCTCCTTCTCAGTCTCTCTGATTCCCTTCCCTCCATTTAATCAAACTCTGATCCTCAGCTGATTTGAATTGCTACACTTTATTATCACAGGGTAAACCAGTGCAATAAAGGAAAACTCAGATCAACCATTAGCTGCAGATACTATGGAAAATGAGCAAATTAGGTTCATAAATATGATGAATTAATAATTAATGTGCTTAACAAACCTCCATCTGCCTCTTATATGAAGCCTTAGATGTCCCATAAAATGAGTGAGTGATTTTTACCAACAAAGTTTACTTATTGAATTACATTCACAATATTTCCACACACCATAGAACACATCTTACAGAGGAAAGAACAGCAGCACAGCCAGGGGGTACAAACACTGAGAAGGAGGCATCATAAAGACCTTTGGCAGGGCACCTGGCTAGTGTCTGTAACTCCAGATCCAGGAAATCCCGTGCCCTCTTCTGGCCTCTGTGGGCAGCAGTTATGATCTGGTTTGTGTACAGACATACATGCAGGCAAAGCACCCTTATGAATAAAATAATAAAATAATAAATAAAAAAATTAAAAGAGTAATCCTCCAGAAGCCAACTTATAACATGGAGTTTATCATGTGATTTTCTTTTGGAAATGTTTATTTAGTTTGTGCTAACTGAAGTGAGCTGATCAAAATCCAGAGTCTGATATAGACTTTGAAATCTTTGCCATTTGAAGTATTGCCATGAGGTAAAATGATGGAATCATCAGGAGGAAGACCTGCAAAAAACCTGGTGGGGAGAAAAAGGATGGAAATGAAGACAAGGGAAACACAACCTAATCAAGATGATTTCTCATCGAGACTTATTTCCCAAGTGATTCTAGATTGTGTAAGGTTGAGAAATAATCAAATCCTCTCTCCAACACTGCTCTAGAGATTTCATGTACCATGGCTGCGGAAGAAAAGCAACAGAAACAAAATAGAAAAAGCAGCAAAGGATATCCGTGGTGGAAGAAGCAAGGGAGTGTCTTATTCACAGGCTCATCCTATGTACCTCTAAGGAGAAAATTTTAAGAAATCAACTCATGCATAAAATGTTCTGGAATTGATGCATGCGGTTAGCTTACAGAATGTAAGATCAATATACAAATCTCAACTATACTAGCCATGAGTAATCACAAAAGAGATTATGTAAGAAATTCTATTTATAATAGTAACAAGAAATATAGCACATATAAGAATGCGGGCAATAACATAGGAAGGATTTGTACATTAACATTAAAATACAGCTAAGAAAAAAAAAAGCAACAGTTCTAAGTGTAAATACCTCGTATGTCCTTGCATAGGGTGACTCAATATTGTCAAGACAGAAATTCTCATCAATTTGGCTAATACATTCAATGCTATTACTTCCCCAACTCTGCTAGTTGAAAGATGACAGACATGGAAACCCATGTTCTACAGGATTTCACTCATATGTTCACCACCAAAGGGACATCAGTGGCGGCCTGTGGCCTGGAGCAGAAAAGGAGTTCCGCTGAAAATGGTCATGAGAAATCTTTTCATGATGATTACAACGCTTGAAAACCTAGATTATGGTAACAGTTACACAACTCTATGTATCGAAATCATGAAGTTGTATTTTTATCAATGATTACTTCATGGTATGTCAATTATAGCTTTATAAATCTGTAAAAAAGAAAAGAATATATGGTGCATGTGGGAAATAATAGTGTCCGTGAAATATAAATGTAGATAACACAACATAAACACCTGAGAGAATCAACAAAGAAAGCACAGAAGAAAAATATTAAATAAATAGGAAATGAGAAAACATTCTCAACTTTACAATAATTTCAGAAAAATAGCTACAGCAACTGAGTATCCGGAGGTTGGTAGAATATGAGAGAGTATTGATGTTGGTGGTTGACTCTCAGAACTGGATGCCCTTTTTCATTGCCAGTGGGCTGTATGTGTGTTTAAAAACACAAGCTACACACAAAGAGATTATACAATTATATTTACACTTATTTTTTTTTAAAAGAGGATAGGGACATTTTGTGCTGCTATGGATTGGATATAGTTTTTTTTTTCTCCAAAGATTCCTTTGCTAAAATCTTGGTTCTCCTACACGATAGCAATGAAAAGTGGTGAAACTTTTGAGAGATAGAGAATGGTGGAGAGATTGATGTTAGTCTTCTGGAATGGGTTAGAGCTTGCAGAGATGAATCAGTTCCCACCAAAGCAAGTTTGATATATAAGAATAAGTGTTGGCCTTCCCTTCTCTTGCTGGGTAAACTCTGTCCTGTTTTTAGTTTGTTTGTTTTTTGCTTTTTTGTTTTTCGTTAGGACACCGCACACTATTAAGATACAAGGAAGAGTTCAGTTAATGACAGGGCCATGCAGGTTTGACTACTAAGCTGTGAGAATTGTGAGCCAAACAAATAATTGTTCGTCAAGATACTAGCCTCTGGTGTATTAGGACAGCTACACAAAAATCACAAAATGAACTAAGACAGGAAGGAAGTGACACCAGCAGATTACTGGAAGGAATGCTGTCACGTAGTGTCCCTTTCTCATCACAGATTTCAAACAGAGGTCACACTCCAGATGTCTACTATCCTCTATGACTTGAATCTTTGGACCAAAGATAATGTGGCAGAGCCCCAGGTCGTGGAATTCCAATGGCATAGACTATTAGCTGCTCCTACTTTCATGATATATTAAAATAGTCCTTTCTTCCAGAGTTGGTGAGCAATGGGGGTAAATAGACAGAGAGGATGAAAAATCACCAGTTAACCAGTCTTGCCAAATTCTCTCTTCAAAACTCAGTTTTCAAGCAGCAGAGCATTCAGTCAGGAGGCACAGTGCACACACTGACTCCCTCAGGGTGTGTCCAAGGTCCCAAGGCAAAGGTGTTATTTGTGATTGTGTATTGTTCTATTCATTACAAGAATGGCATTAAAAAACCCACTGTGAATTACTTTTGTTAAAAATAATCTAATAAAAATTAAGAAACAATGCAGTGAAAAGATTGCGTTCATAAGAGAAACAAAATTGCTAAAGTTATGAGCAATCCACAAATGCTCTGTGCACAGAATTGCTCAGCTTTGCTGGGTAACATCCAAGAAGGCCTGAAGAAAAAAAATAAAGTTGTTCATTTTGTTTGTGGGTAAAACACTTAATGTTTTCAAAAAGTAATTTCCCCCAAAATAGTTTATGAAATAATTGCATTCTCAACCAGTGCACCACAGTACTTATTGTGAACTTTGGCAAAAGAACACAAAATATTCACGATTATTTTTAAATTACAATGAATGTGCCACCTTCCAAGACTAGCGTTCCTGTAATTGACTCCTGAACCACCATAATCCTCCTTAATAGCACTTATAAAAGTTTATTCCAGGTGAATTAAAGTAGAAAAAATGAAGTGAATGCAATGAAAAATAGGGATTTAATCAGTAAATATAAAGCGAGGGAGCATTTATACCATGGGATAAGAGAAAAACACGTAAAAATTATACTTAAAATAAGGAGAATTCGTAATTTTATAGTGAAACTATTTTTTTTTACAGTTAAGATAAGCAAAAATAATCCTAAAAGATTAGAAGCAGAAAGGAAACTCCATGGCATGCATCAGAAATTCTTAATGCTAGACCCTGGAGAGGTGAGTGTCTGGGTCTCCTGGCTAGCTCAGATCTATAGACCTTAGCCCCCCTAAGGACCATCATACCCTACCCCCACCCAGCGAAGTCCCAGAGACCTGGTAGCAGCCTCCCTACACTAACAACCATCCCCCACAGCGTCTCTGACCACCAGAATCTTAGCTCTTACTGTCCCTGGAGAGGTAAGTGTCTGAGTTCCTAGAAGGAGAACCCAGCTCTCTAGACCCTAGCACCCTGAAGCACATCCCATACCCATGTAAGAAGGGAATGTAGAGATCCACAGCTAAGCACTAGGCTGAGCTTTTGGAGACAAGTCAAAAAAAAGAGAGGAGCAATAATATGAGCAAAGGGATCAAGACCATGATGGGAATACCTCCAGAAACAGCTGGCCCGAGCTAGAGGGAGCTCACTGACTCAGGACTGATAGTGGGGGAAGCTGCATAGGACCAAACTAGGCCTTCTGAATGTGCTGACAGTTGTATGGCTTAGGCAATCGGTGGGACCACTGGACCTGGCAGTTGGACCAGGATTCATCCCATTCATCCCTAGTGCTTGAACTGACTTTTTGGAGCCGATTATTTTTGCAGGGATACCTTGCTAGGTCTAAATATAGCAGGGAGGGCCTTAATACTGCCTCAAAGTGATATATTAGACTTTGTTGACTCCCCATGGTAAGCCTTACCCTCTCTGAAAAATAGATGGTGGGGGAGGGTGGGGGAGAGTAGGGAGAAAGTAGGGGAAGTGGGAAGAGGGGAGGAAGTAGAAACTGGGATAGATATGTAAAATGGAAAAAAAAGTTTTAAAAAAATAAAATATAAAAAAGGAGATACTAATGCCTAGAAAAAGATTCCTGTAAATTCCTTGGAAGGAAAGAGTCTAATGTAAACCTCTGTGAAAGCAAGATAATTCAAAGTAGAGAAAATCCAGCCATTCAAGGCTATTATCTGAGGCTGTCGCATGGAATGGTGTGCAGCTATCCTGGCAGAGAAGGTAGGTGATGAGAATGTGCTTGATCTTTGTACTTTCCTTTCTATCACTTTCTCTTTGCTCAGAAGGCAGAACACCTGAAAAAAAAAAATCAGCTTACCAACTGCAAGGTTAATTCTAGCTCATGATTTAGGATTTAGTCAGGGGTTGGTTGGCCCCATTGTTTTTAGGGCTCTAGAAGATAGGCGTCCAGCACACAGAATGCACAGTGGAACAAAGCTGCTCAGCTCATGCCATCTGCGGGGAAAGAAAGAGGGGGGAAAAGGAAAGAGGAAGAGGAAGAGAATGAGCCTGAGATAAAATGTATCACTGAAGGGCCTGCTCTCAGAGAAAGCCTCTTCCAATAAGGCCATGTCAACAGCTGTAGGCCAGAGATATAGCTCCGTGCTGCTACCTGCAGACCCCTGACAGGTTCTATTCAGATCGTCACTCAAGTGAAAATGGCATTCTTTGCCACAGAAAAGAAGGTCAGGATGAAGTAGTAAAAGCAAAGTTGGAATTTGTTTAAAAAAAAAGATTTGACAAATATTTAAGCATGAGTGTGGGGTTTCCTCCCTAGGTGGGAGAAGCCTACTGTAGTGCCCAACACTACCCCCTCATAGGGTCTTTGTCTTCCCACCAAACCCATTGTGCCCCTTGAAGGTCCCAAGCAGCTTTGGAAGACTTTCTTGTAGGCAACTGAACATATTTTCAGCAGAAAAATTCTTGGAATGGGTGGAGGAAATAATCTTCTCTGATGACCAAGGATTGTCATTCTGTCACTCTTCCAGGCAGGGCCCATGAGGAGATATTAGCAAGTACAATTGACTAAGGAACTTGCTGAAAAAGAATTCCCAGTTCTAAGAATAAACTCCTCACCAGGCTCCTGGCTATATCAAAAAGAAGCAACTATTCCCTTTGTCCCCAGTAGAGTGGAGTAACTTACAGATTTCAGGGAGGGATGTTATTTTATGAATGTGGAGGCCTGGCTTTTGTCCTCTGTACAGTCATCACCAGCCAACCGAAACAACTTCAGACACAGGCAGTAACTGTTTGGCTTCACAGTGCATTGCAAAATTCAACCGACCTGTCTTGTCATGCACCGGTAGCATTTGCCTTTATGTGACTGTTGCTGGGAACTGTTAGGTCAAAGCCTGGAACTGGCAGTCCTAATAACCTAGAGTTGACCACCACTCACTTTAATAATTAAGAATAGAGAAAAGGGATTCATTCATTCAATGTGACCACATTGGGTAGAGAAACGTCATCACCAACCAAAAGATTTCCAGTGATCTAGCAAGTCCATCGGTATCATGGCATAAGGTTTAGATTTATTTAGAGACAAGGTTTCACTGTGTAGGCTGGCCGGCCTGGAACTTACTATGTGAATAAAGCGAACCTCAAACTTATCGAAATCAGCCTGTCTCTGCCTCTTGATGAAAGACTAGGAGTAAGACATATTCCCTGGTAAGCAGACAAATAGGAGAGGGGCTGTGGGCAGGTAACAGATATGGTGAACTTCCAAGATTCCAAGATGGCCAGCTTCTTTCTCCCCTTCTGACCTGAGACAAATGCCTGGCCGCTCCAAACAAAGGCCTTGCGGGCTTTGTCTCCCACCAGCAGCCCTCTGCTGATGGACTGGCTCAACAAGTTAGGCCAGGCCAGGATATGCTTACACAGTAGTGTGGGTCGATCAATCATCCTAGCTTTCTTCAAACTGATCAACACTAATTTAAGGGAGGGAGAATCTTCAGAGACTTAAAAAACCCACCCCTAGTTCTCGAGAACCACACACGTGTCTCTGTTTAGAATATCTTCCCTCCCTCTAGGATAGTTAGACCTGCTCGATGTAGGACTCTGAGCAAATAAATCTCCATGGGAAACCACAGTGGTGTTTAGGACTCAGCGTGCTGAGACACCTCCTGTCTGTTACTCTCTTTCTACCGGGGTTGCTGTGATGGCGCCTATGACTGTAGGTAGTTACCCTACTCATGTGCTAAGTGCTTGAAAAATCTCCTCTTGTCTCACTCATGGAAAATTACCCTGAGGTGGGCTCTGTGGCAATGCAGCAGGTTTTCGCCTTTCCTTTGGGATTAGCAACTGTGACCCTGAAAAGACTCTGTTATGTACTCAACCTCCCAAAGGGGATTCTGGAGATTTGCTAATCTGGAGTTCATAGGAATTTATAGTGTTGCTTGCTGTGCACAGCGATCACCCAGCATTCCCCTCCTCTAGAAGCAGCTTCCAGAGAGGTCAGGCTCCTTGTAAGATATCAGATCCAGGAATCCTTCTTGTTACATTTTCACCTAAAAGTGCCTGTGTTCCAGGAATGAATAATCCTGAGCACTGTAGGCAGGATGGGAGAGCATCACCACATTCATGTCGGCCATGTCCTGCCCCATTCTTCATTAAATAATACAATCTACCGAAGAAGAACAACTGCTGTTGATTGTTAATACCATACCTTTAAAACCATAAATCTTTAAAGACTTTATACATTATCTTCTCCCTTCCTTCCTTCCTTCCTACTTTCCTTCCTTCCTTCCTTCCTTCCTTCCTTCCTTCCTTCCTTCCTTCTTTCCTTCTTTCCTTCCTTCTTTCCTTCATCTAAAATTGATGTTCTGGTTGATTTGCAGGAAGCCAAAAGCTTCTTTTCTATAGATGAACATGGAGTGGCCAGGGCTGAAAAAGCCAGGAGGCTAGAGAGAGATGACGGGTTTGACGCTCCCTTCTATCCAGGATTTGAGTCTTTAGCTGGTAGATGCTGTAAGTTATCATAGGGGCAGAATGGCATGAGAGATGTTAGCTCTTCAAAGATCTGCTTGGCTGAACAATGAAGGCTCTGTTTTCAGCTTACTGAAGTCCTACTGACCTGTGGCCTGTCTGATGAGCAGCCCTCTTAGAAGAGTTTGGAGCTGAGCAGAATGGCTGATTTACAGCACATTGTGGCCTTTGTGGTGTGATCTCCCTTACCTTACCGAAGGTTAAGTTCTTAACAGTTTAACAGTGGGCTCATGTTGACTTAGCTCTAACACCCCATGACATGAGACCACTCCAGAGTCTACACTGGGTCAGGCGTGTCAGTCAGGGTGATTCTTGTGACAGTCACATTGAACATCTACTATGTTACCGTCTTAATTGCATAGTGGCTTCTGTGGGTACATAAATACCTCCAATTCCATGACACAACCCCAGAGGTTCTGAGAAACCTTGACTCAGGGGCCCAGAGCTGACAATTTCCTCGTCTTTGCAGGTGTGCCCAGAATAAGGTGCCAAGATGACTGTAAGTCCATGGTGATTATTGAGGTTTCTTTCCATTGTCCTTAGCTATGTCTGGGTCTCACATCCTGACAGTAAGTGAACATGTGATCCACACACGAGGAGAGTCTCTGAAACGAAGGCAGTGCTTGTTTAACGATGATTTGTGATGCATACACAGGACCCTCATGTTGGGTTGGCTGAGTGTGTGCTGATGATCTATGTGTCCAGGCTCTGAGCACAGCCCATACAGTCTACACTCTCAGCTTCCTGACACTGGCTCAGGAGCTCGACAGAACCTTCTTCTACAGAGCTCACCTCTGTCAGGAAAAACCCATCTCAAGACCCGACTCCATCTGCAGCTGCCACCTGACGACGGTCCAAGAGTCCATGCAGCCACACCTCAGTCTTCACAGTCAGGCAGCCCATCCACACAGACTTTGTTATAGTTGGCATCCCACCCCCTACACGGCGTGCTGCTAACTAACACATGAGCTGCTGAGCAGCGCATCACGGTAAGTCACTGGCTTGCCAGCTCCCAGCCCCTCTCCTGTGGAGTAAACCCTAACCAGAGGAACTCAAGGGCACTTCCTGCCCAGCGGTAACTTAGAAAAACACAGTGTGACCTGTGGTGAGATCGATGAGAGGTTGGGGGCAGTCAGAGTTTGAAGGTATCTGGAGCAAAAGTCAGAAGGTCATTTCATTTGCCTTTCCCAGAAACAGAAAACCTGTTTACCTTCTATTCCTAGCCCCTTAATTGGACTTTACCATTGAGCAATAAGTTATTTCTTATTTAATTTTAATTATTTCCACCATGCTGTGGGGATGTTTCCCTTCCATAGTTCCATAGTCCGGTGGAAAGATAAGAAAGATAACTTCAGGTAGAATGAGTTTCCATGGCCTGGCCCCCAGAGGCATCGCTACATCTGAACAAAGGGAACTAACATTTGCTGCTTACCAGCTCATGCAAGGCAACACCAAGGTTCTAATTTATTTGTACAACAATTCTATGAATTATAGGAATCAATTCCACTGAACTGAAAGAAGAAAAAAGTAAGGTTTCCAAAATCATCAATGCCAATGCTTCTTCTGGCCCAGGGAGACAGGCAATTCTCCCTGGCTTTGGGATTTTTTTCTTATCAGTTATTAACGAAAAACAGGTTAGATGCCCTGGAAAGTAGGATGGTGTTTGTGAATTTCCTGAAGTGTGGCCTGTTTGTATGTTGGGATGTTTAGGCTATGGACACCCAGACTCCTGTGCTCCTTCCTCCTCCACACGCAGGGAAGACCACGGATCTGCATTTGTGTCAACTACCCTGCTCCTTCCTTCTTTTTACCAGAACCTTTCATGTTAAAAGTGCTAGCTTAGGGAATATTTGTAAGGAAAATGATGATTGAGATTTATCTAGGTTGGTTATATGTCACAGTGAGATTCATTTCAGGAATTAAGCCAAAGTGTGTGCATCCCAAGTTAGTCAAAGAATCATGCTTGGTCAAAATTCAGTTAAATGCAGTTTCTAAAACCAAGTCACAAGCAAGTAGCACAGTCTCATGTTCGTTGCTAGGAAGTCCAGTGAGTTTGAGATGCAGGAAAAAAGGAGAGAAATGGTTTCTCCTGCTTGCTAGGTATGGGAGGTGCTGAGGTGGCCTTGCAAGCCCAGTTAATTGGCCAGGGGTGCTCTTGCCTCAAAAGCCTTTGCCCATCTATCCAAACTCTTTTTAAAACTGAGGACTCTCTTTGAAACCTATAGTCCCATTCTGGTTTTAAGATGGAGAAGTTAAATTTAGTGTTACGAGAGACTGGAGAATGCTGTTTAAAGGGAAAGTTGGACAATTCTGTTTCTTAAAACATCTGTGGATTGGTTACCAAAATCCAGATCCACCCTCCTGCCTTGAGTTGATTGGAAAACTCACTTCTGGTGTGTCAGCCTGCGGCGGATGGTGACCTTCTTGTGACAGGTGAGGACCATCTTGGGGTCTTGTGAGTCTGTCTCACTTCAGGAGTATGAAGGTAGGCCAGAAGAAAAACTGCCTTCTCACCATTATTGGGGTTCAGGGTGGGGCCTGAGGGCCACTGGAGGAAGGGAGAGCTTTTCTGCAGTCTCTAACAGGGCTGTGGCTCCGGCAAAGCTATAGACTTCAGGGAAAAGCCTATGCACCCCCAACCCCATGGAGGCTGAATTCTTTTCTTCTGGGACCTCAAGTCTCTATATGTTAAGCCTTATTACTTCTGAGCCCTCAGCCCATTGTACACTGAGCCCCACTCCTGACTTCTAGTTACAGGATGAAAGGCACAGACGTCTCAACAGCCCCTCTCTATGGCGTTCTGGGGTGGAGGGGCCATAGAACTTCTTTCTTACTGCTTATAAGTAAAAGGTCCAGAATATGATTTTGAACTAATAGTGTTTCTAAATACCACTCACTTTCATCAAATAGAATATTATTCCCCATTTCCTTCCAGTGCACAGAATGATCAGAACGGGACGGGAAACCCTGAAAAGTTAAAAATTGGCTACCCACAGGAAAGTGCCATTGACTAAGGCCGTACACCAAAGGGTGTGACAGATTAAAATAGATGAGCGAATACAAACCCTACACACATAATCTATGTAGATGCACTCTGGACCTGATCACAAGAACTACAGGTGACATTTTCAATGCAGCCCTTAGATGCACGCACAGACAAGTTCTGGGTTCTCCAGACAAGCAGTGCCCTTTCCCATTCTCTCCTGTGCTACTCGGATCTATCCTCTGATGCTGTAGCTTTCTGGAAAATACTTTCATTGGCAATTTCAGTGCTGTTTAACAAGCCAGACACTTGTCCAGAGTCAGAGCATTCCCTTCCATATGTGAAGCTTCCCACCCCCTCCTGTGCAATTCATGTGGGCATCCCTGGTTTGTGAACCCTTCTGGCATTCTTTAGTGCTCCATCTGATTTCTCCCTTTGTTTGTCCTCCTCCAAATTCAAAGGGGTTTTCTTTGTTTCTCTCCAGTTGTGCCATAGAATATTCAATTGATACAGATGCTGTTAACCACCACCTCTCTTGTTTAGGTGATACCTGCCCTAGATGTCTTCCTCACTGAACTCTGCCTTCCTGCAGTCTTTCTCAACTCATGTTATTAATGATATTAGTAACTTAGCCCATATCTGTCTGAAGCACATTTCTGGCTCCACTTTCATTTTCTCCGCAGTGCCAAAATCAAGTCATCTCTGAGTCTTCTCACTTCTGTCAAATGTCTCTGTTTCTCTAGTGTCACCAGGACAGTACAAGTCATCATCGTCATCGCTTGTCATGATGTCTAAAGTAACTCGACATGGTTTTATTTCTTCTAAAGGATGTGGACTGCTTCTCCCAATGGTCCCCACAGAGTTCCCGGGAACTAGTTCTAGAGTTCAAGAATTCTTAATCAGCTCCATGCTGTGTTTGAGTTCATTTGAACTTACCAGAACCTCAGAAGTGTGTGGTCTAACTCCAGCTAACCTTTGCCCTTTTGACATGTCTCATAACCTTTCTTATCCTCTGCATTGAGAAAGAGCTTCCAGGAACTTTCATCTGGAATAAGTCTTTTCTTTCTCCCCCATTACTCTATGTGATATGCTTAACCATTCTTATCCTAACCTGCAATCCCTCCCCACGTGAGCATGTTTATTCATCATTACATCTCTTGTACATACTTAGGGGCTCCATAAACAGAGTTGCAGTTCTTCTATCTCTTCGTCACGGTACCCCCAGAACTTAGAGGAGGATGATCCCTGACCACGCAGGCTAAAGGAATAAATGATGGTGAATATTGTGGAAGGGGTACTGCCATGTGTTGTAATGCTTTCTTATCACTTGACTTCGCTGGATTTCAGTCAGGGTGCTGGTAAATGCAGACTACAGTTGGCTGCCTTGCATGCTTCCTTCCAGTTCTGATGTTTATTGAAGACAAGAGGCCTGGACATCCCTTCTAGTTTAACAAAATCAGAATGGGGCTTCTTTTGTGGAAACCACCTTGGCCATGGGGATGGTATTTCTGCCTCAGCTCTGTATTCACAGCCTATGTCCATTGGCCTCAGGTCTTTGAACTCTCAGGATAATGCAAGGAGAGACATCAGCATGTCCCAATACCATTTAGGAAACCAGGCAACATTCTGCCTTGTTTCCATAGTGATATGACAGCCAATAGAACTCTAGTTCAAAGGTGATGTCAGCTTCTCCAGAAACATCAATGTTACCAGCTCCTCTTTCAACTCTATTCCCCCCTGAACTCCAGCACAGAATAAAAGTGCCCAAAGGAGACACTGAGCCCCATTGATCTGTGAACTTCACATTCTCTGATGTTTCATGAGTTATTCTGGGTTTGCTTTGGGCCTTGGCAACCCTGTGCCTCTGCATGGATACATATGAAGACCTGGCTTTGCCTGTGACTGGAGCAGGGAAAGGAAGCCAGTTCTAAGCCAATGTAGTTGAGACACCAATAAGAGCCTTAAGATCCCAGAAAGGCCTCTCCCAAAGAGGTGACTGACAAGTTGTATATGATTGCCAGATCTCCATGCTGCATTGCATGGGATCCATATCAGGATGTGGCTGTAATGTCCTGTCTGGATCTAGGCACATGGATTGTCCAACTGAGATGCACCCCGTGGGGAGTAACATGGGCAGTATTGGAACCCTTACGTTATACATCATACTAGAGAGTAGCACCATGCAAACAATAAAGTAGTCAATAAGAATTGTCACTGGGAGGTCAAATATGTAACAGTTGGATAAATAATACTGCCTTCTGATGGCATTCCTTGACCAGTGTTCCTGGACAGAGGTGAGCAGAAGGGTCATGTACAGAGAGGGGGAAAGGACTGATGCCCAGGAGGGGCAGGAGACAGGTGTCTGGTGGATGCACCTGGAGAAGTAAAAGTGCGAGTAACATCTGTGGTGGGAAGAACGCTGCTTAATCTCAGCTCTCTCTGGATATATGGGTACCTCCTGGGGGTGATGCTAATGCACGATTTTTAAACAGACTACATAAAAGAAGGAATCTTGTAAGAAATTGTGAATCAAACTTGCACAAAGCAAAACGACTTAAATGGAAGAGATGGCAAGATAGGCTCCAGGGCAGAAAATAATAAAATGTTAATATAGCTTAAATTAAATGTGTTAATCAACGAAAAACCAGAAGTGTTAGAAGAAAGTATGTGAACAGGAATCAAGACTGGCAGGAATGAATGCTGAAGAATCTGCCTGCAAACTTCAGAACATGACCTGGCCCTTCTTAAGAGATATGGCTCTTTCTTCTGATTTTTTTTTTTTATTCTCTCCAGCAGAACTCCCAGGAGGATTTTGCTCTGTTTTTCTCTGTAGGCGTAAAGATGGCTAGAGATACCAGGATGAGCTACTGGGTCAAGATAGGTAGTGTATTTTCATTCAGTTTCCACAACTGGATCCTTGTTGAGACACATGGACAGTATAAGCTTAAAAAAATGTGGATTTTTACCTGAAAGATAGTTTTATAATTCAATACTGATGAGATCAGATTTCCAAGCCTATGGAACTATTGAACTTAGGAACAGTGAAATCCCGTTGCCAGGCTTTGGCAGCCTGCCTGCTGGAAGAATCAAATCAGCCTCACAGTCATTCAAACTGCAGGTCAAGACAGGCTCCTCCCAGATGCTCAAATCGTGCTCCGAAGTTGTCCTTAAACAGTCACAATAAATGATTCTACTGTTGCTTTGTCCTGCAGGGTGAGATTCTTCACTCCTGTTTATTAACTAGATTATCGAAAGCAGTCTGTCTTGTCCCCACCTCTCCCCACTGCCACAGCATCTGTAAGCAAACAACACAGTCATCTTGCTGAAGAAGAATAAATAAAAAGCTCTTGATTTATAAGTCACATGGGAGCTTGGTAGAACAAAGCGTGCCCCCAAACAAACTGAAAATATAAATCACTCTCTTGGAGGTGGCATGGATCTATTACTGCCTGCAAATATCCAAAACTATCAAACATAAATTTACATCAGCCCCACATAACTATGACATCACGTGGGAGTCCAGGCTGGGATGCAGGCCACTCTTAAAACTCTTCAGACTTTCCCTCAGCCTTGGGTTTACAAGACTCAATCTGGGTGTGGCAGATTCATCAGAAATGGGTTCTGACTTCTGCCTATGGTCGTATTCTGGGCTTATTGGACAGGGAGGGACCAACAATAAAACTGAGCCTGACTGTTGCTCAAGAGCATTTCTTTAAGAAGGTAACTGAAAATGTTGCCAGATGAAAACATCTGTAGCTGGGCATGATGGCTCATAACTGTGATCATGGCACTCAGGAGGATTGCGAGAATTTAAGGTCAGCCTGTGCTGATGCAAAATCCTGTCTCAAGAAAGGAAGGAAGAAGAAAGGAAAGGCAAGTCCCACAGCATAACTAGATTAACAGCTATCGGCTGAAGATTTCCAAATAACTAATGGAGAGGCTTTTGAATGTTCCCAACACAAAGAAGCGATAAACGTCTAAGGTGACGGATATGCCAGTCACCCTGATCTGATCTTCACACTGCTCAGGGGTACTGAATGTCCTACTGTGCCCCATAAATACCTGCAATTACTGCCCCAGTTAGAAAGAAAAAAAAAAGGCATTTTGGAAAAAGAATGCGCCCAAGAGTACTTACCACAGGATTCATCATTCAAGCAGGTGCTGTCTTGGCAAGATGTAAATTCAAGGAATCCAGGTCACCTACAAACGTTGTAAACCGGTTAGAGAAAGCAGACAACCAACCTCAGAAAGTACAGAAACTGGAATGGCTGAAGCAACTGTCAGGGACCAGAACCGGGCTCAGGACATCTTTTTCTGGGACCCAAGGATATTTTGCCTGCGGTGGTTTCTGCCCCATGTACTATTTGAGGTGATCTTCTCCGAGTATCTTTCCTCCAGAAGGCTCCTGCCACCCATGTAAGCCTCCATGGGCTCTGCTTCTGTGCCCCAGTGCAGTAAAACAGAAGGTTAGAGAACTGGTGTCTGGAGATGTTCTGGCTTAGTGTTCTCAACTCTGAAGTCACAGGGAGTTAAAAGAACAGCTGAAAGAGATAGACAAGAAACTTTTGGTGAAAACCAAGTGCCAAGAACTTCTACAGGGAAAGAAAGGAGAGAGAGAGAGAGAGACAAAAGAGATTTCCAGGGTTAAGAGATGGAGAAGTATTCACTGTTGAAGAGGCTAGGGAAGTTTATACTCAGGGCCACAATGAAGTAGGTCAGTGTCTTTGACTCTCCAGGAAGGTGCAGGGAGGATATTGGCTAACTCACAGATTTCCTCCCCATGTTGTGACAATGCACACTGATGAAGCACAGAGACAAGGACAGAGGCCTGCAGGAGAAACTCGAACAAGTGAGTAATGAGGCCAAGAACCACTCCCACATGCTCCTAGCTATATTCCGTCTCAAGCCCCTAGAAATGGGAACACATTAGTGTTAGTGGCATGCCGAGACTGAGTGGGGTATACTTCCATCCAGACAAGTGGTCTAGGGTTCAAAGGCAGAGGTTCAAACCTCATGGGGTTATGGATTTCTAGCTCTCCTCACTAAGGGCTTTTAGGAGATTACCTTCTTGGGTCACGAAGAGAGGACCTCATTGGCGTTGCTCTGAGAGATAGGAGGAAGTAATGTATAGGAGACACGTTTGAGTGGCTGTGACAGGCTGTAGCCAGGGCTTGGCTTGGCTGAGTTTCCCCCTATGGAAGGTGATGGGGAAGATAGCCAGGGTCCCAAGAAGGTTTAGGGAACAGATTCATATCTGAGTTCTCACAGATGGTTCAAATGAAGGTACCTTAGAGGCAAGTAAAGGCTATGGAAATAAATCAGCTATGGTTAAGGCAACTGAGGGCATGAGGTTATTTGATTGTCCTTAAGACCCAGATGGACACATGTAAGAAACAGGGTCAGTGCAGCCAATAAAGATGTGCATATTGGAGAAAAGGCACTGATCGGAAGCTTCTGGTGACAGCCACCATGGGGTCAAGGTGCTGGGTAGAAGAGGCTCTGGGGAAGAAGTGCACCTCTACTGGTGTCTTCCAGTCCTCTGCTGGTGAGGGTTATCAGGCAGTTTTGGCTGGACACCTTCCAGTCTGAAGCCAGCCTCCTGAACAACTGGCCCCAGCAATCCAGGACACACAGTGTAGTGACACAGGTAGACAATGACTTTGAAGTAGGAAACATTATTAAAGGCAGAAGCTAAAGGTCTAAGCCTCAGCTTCATAGACTGTGGGTTGTGACCCTCTGTGGGAACATGTAACAGAAAATGGAGATGGAAATTTGGCACCAGTGAATGGTTTCTGAATGTGCAATGACAAAAACATTATTCAGTAGCAAATGACTCCAAGATGTTTCTGGCAGTGTAGTCCGTGTTGCATCCTCAGATTTCACTGTAGCCTTGGCTCTTGTGCTGTGCCTGCTATCACGTTACACAACACCAACGAGTGTTGCTTGAAATATCTCAGCTCAGTTTTCTGACTTCTGTATGTTATGAATGGCACTGTTTTATTACATACAGAGTATTTTCTGTTTTTGTAGGGACATAACGGCTTAATTACAGGACATAGAGACTTTTAATATTTTCTGACATCATTCATCAACAAAAAATATCAAATTATTGTCTTTGAATAATAGTATTGCTAGAAATTATTTTTTTTTAAATTGCTGTGTAAATTACACCCTTGAGTTTAGTAAAAGGTTGTTAACAGAATTTTGGCTTTGATGTAGGACATAATTTCTACAATGGCCCTAGCTATACTTCTGCCATTTTGTACTACGTATTTATACAAACAATGTTCTTAGCATTGATGATTATAAGATCAAAATACTGATCAACTCTAAAAGACAATGAAGATGCTCTGTGTGTTTGAACATCCAATATTCAATCAAGATTTGATTATTTATGCAAAATTAAAGAAGCACATTAATTTCATTAGCATGCAAATTTCTTTAATCTTTAATGGTAAAATTATATGTATACTAAAGAATTACTTAACAAATGTTTTAGTTGTGATCACTTCCTATAAGTATTTGATATGCATGCCTGTTTTGCACACCTGTATTCTCAGGTCTGTGTAAACATTTCTTGGCTGAAAAGAGGTCATGAATGAAAGCAGTTTAAGAGGTCCTGGTCTAAGTCAGATGGACGGTCAAAGACAAAGCCTCAGTTCCAACAGGAGAGAGCCAAGTCATGCGGTCAAAACTGTGCTTTGTGAAGCAGGACAGCAGTTAGATTAGAATGACATTTCTTACAGATTCAGGAGAGGTACAGCAGTTGTACCCCAGCCTGAGATGGTAGTATACAATCAGTATAGCAAGGTATATCTTCAGCTGGACCGTTGGTTTCTCTTATGTGTTATATGTCCAACAATTGTGTCTAAATATGGTGATGAGCTGTGTGTAGGATGCTGTAATTTGAATATGGAATGTTCCTTAAAAGCCCATGTGATCATAAATACTTGGTTCTAATGGGAGGTAATGGAACCTAATGTGAAGTCTTTGATTCATTAGGAATGTACACTTGAATCTTTCTCTTTCATTTCCTAATGGTGAGACGAATGGCTTGCTCAGCCACATGCTGTCTCCATGATGTGCTACCGACAGCAGGGCCATGGGCCATGGGCCATGGATTTTAACCTCCTCTGTGATCCCAAACAAACCTTTTCATTTTAGGGTTGATTTTCTTAGGCATGTGCTATAGTAGCGGAAAGCTGACTCATAAATAACCTGGAATCCAAAGTCCTGGAGTCAGTGTTTCTGCTGAGCCAGACTTTGTTTCTACCTCTCCATAAGTGGAATTTCTCTTTGACTGGTGTCAGTGATAGGATTGGGATTTGCACGAGATAAATGAAAAAGAATGAAGAGGTACAATCCAAACCAAAGGCTTATGGTCCAAGTCATTACTTCTTACTCATGGCTGGGAGCAGAGGTCAGAGAATTTCCAGCTAGAGTCCTCCTCCTCCACCAGAAAGAACACTCTGGAGCTTGCTTGTGAGGTCTATGTCAGCATCAGCCTGTGTCAGAAAAACTCTTCAGTATTAAGTACTGGTCTGAAAGAGATTAACAAGGTAAAAGTGTTCCTGCCGCTCTCCATGAAGCTCATGGACAGGGAGCCTGAGATCTTGGAAGATGATTTCCACTGTGTGAAACATACTGCGGAAGCCCAACTGGGAAAACCATTCCTGTGTAATCAGATTCTATGCTTAACCCAATCAAAGCTCCCCTCTTTCCACTGTCCATCAAGTCTCTCCATTCCCTTGGGCTTACAAGCAGGGCAGTAGGCAGGGTAGGACCTTGAAGGGAGCTGTTTCATTTTGATTATTGTGTGGCTTCAATCCTTTGTTCCCTGGAAGAAAACAGTATCTTAATGTGAGAGGGAATTATGGGATAGAGTTGAAGTCAGCAAGGGATGTTTGTATGTAGGTTTCTTTTATGAAGAGCGTGACTTTAAAAGTAGCAAACAAGATAGCTGTGCGTGTCAGAGATGTGTTCTTATTGCTCACAGACAGTGAACATGAGATCTTGGGAAGATGTTTTCTACACTGTGAATCTCTACCATTTATATCTGTCTGTCTATCTATCTATCTATCTATCTATCTATCTATCTATCTATCTATCTATCTATCTATCCATC
>NW_004949198.1:805269-819280 GCF_000317375.1 Microtus ochrogaster
ATTTTGCATGCAAATGGATGGAAATAGAAAACACTATCCTGAGTGAGGTAAGCCAGACCCAAAAAGAGGAACATGGGATGTACTCACTCATATTTGGTCTCTCACTTTTTTAGGGATGGTAGTGTGGAAGAGAATGGACCACCTGGTCTTGAACTGCTATCAGTTCTCTTCTCTCAACTTTCTAAGTGCTGGTTACCAATATGAGGCACAGCAGCTGGCTGCTCTTCTCTTCCTTAAGTAATGGCAGTGTTAGATTGCAGTTCACACACAGCCGTATATCAGTGGGAAACAGCTTCTTTCTGTGAGTATTCCCTTTAAGTTGCTCAGGTGACGCTCAGATTCATAGAATGCCAGTCCCTTGCTCTGAATGAATGTTTTCTGGCCATAGAAGGCAAGGCTTCAAACCAAGCTGAGTCCCTTTGGACACTAAGCAGATGAGACAGAACTGGATCCAGCCTGTCTGTACCTCCTTTAGCTGGGCAGCATGCCCACACTCTTTTCACAGAAGCGGAGGGAGAATTGAATCTCTGGATATGCACAGAATGGCCAGGAGTGGGCATTGATACCCTGGTAAAAGCAGGGTTTGGCATGCCAACGCCACTTCCTGAATCACCATCTCATTACTTAAGATCTAAGGGGTCATGCATCACACATCCCCGCCTCTCTGAGACTCTGAGGCCCATGTTTGTAAAAAGGGAATGACAATGCATTGCAGCAAAAGAAAGGGCTAGTGAAATAAATACTTGTGATTCGTAAGATGCTATGTAGCGCTCTGGTTGTAGCAGAGGTTAAGTGAGGTATGGGAGGGCCCTGAATTCTAGCTGCTCAAAGCATTGGATACAGTTCCTATGGCCTTTTCAGATAGATACCTGAGGCAGGATAGTGCTGGCCCAGAACCTCTGAACTGTGACTAAATTTGGGGAACCAGCAGAGGACTGAGCCTTGAGAAGGAACTGAGAGCAGCTCATGAATAAGGATGTTACCAACTCCATGGCCTTAGTCCTTGCCTATGTCTCTCCATTGACCTCTCAATGACTATATCCTGTTTTCACAAAGTTATCTTGCTTATTTCCCCCTAAGAACTAACAGCAAGGAAGTCACCATGTCTAGGGAATCAGGAATTAGAGTCTTATATCAACATAACCCAAAGTCTGGTTACTTGAAGCAATAGAACAAATATTCAAACATGGTGGCTTCGAGTATGAGTCATTCTGCTGTGTCTCATGCTGGCCAGGTGGGTGTGGCCTGGCAACCCTCTGCCTACATACTACCTGCTAGACTCACCTGGTGGTGTTCCATGTCCATGCTCTGACACCAAAAGGTAGAATTGGGGCCTACTTTGTCCCTATATAGCTCTGAACTATCTGTGTATCTCCTATTGACTTCCAAGCAAGGTTGTCAGCCTTCTTTCTCCAAGACAGAATCTTCCAGAATCTTCTCATGACCCAGACCAGAAGCCACTGGATGTCATTCTCACTGTGTTCTCTTTCTTTGTGAACTCAGATCAAAGACAGGAAGGAGACCCGTCTAACTGCAAGGGATTTCCACATGTGTTCTCCGTAGGGTTGAGTCATGGCTGCTCTGGAGACAGGCTACCAACCTAGAGTTTCGGTATGTGGAGTTGAGGTCTTCACCAGGCTACCTTTATTTACTTTGGGAGCATCAGGCATATTACCCAGTTCCAAAAATATGGTTTTACCTTCTGAGAACAGAATAACAGAGCATCATCAGAGGGTTCCCATGGAGCATTGCAGTCACGGCTGTTCATTGCTTAAAAGGAATCAGTCACAGACTGTGTTCACATTCTACTAGGGTGTAAGTGGCTCTACTGTATACATAGTGAGCCTGCTGTGTTTGGGAATAGCGGGCAGGTCAGAGTCAATGCTAGGTCCACCCTGTAATGGGTGTCTTGACTACTTTGTACCAAAGTTTCCTCATCTGACAAACATAGATTACAACACTGTATTCCTAGGTGGGGATGATGGGAGCAAATGGGGGGCAATGCTTGATTTGGGGACAGAAAGCAGGCTGAGTAGATTCGTTTTTAAACCAGGTGAATTTGGAAAGAGATAATGAGAGTCTTGGAAGATGCTATTGTGTAGCATGCAAGGGTGGGAGAGATGCAGGCAGAAGTGAGGGACAAAACTCAATGATAAAGAAGAGGTGGCAAACTTGACTGGGAAGGTAAAGGTACAAAAAATTGAAGACAGGAAGGCTGAGGGAAGGACAGAGAGGGAAGAGAGATAGACAGACAGATAGACAGACAGAGAGGAGAGAGAGAAAGACAGAGAGTGAGGATATAATGTTTCATAAGACTTTCATAAGAGGTCTTAGCATGGTGATCTCCGAAACACACACACAATTGTAAGTCACACGTGTAGTAAATTAATGTTCCTTGCTTGCAAACATCATAACTTGGGGAGGAATTTAAATCCCCTCCCATAGAACTGGAGCAGTAGAGTTGCATTCTCTAGGAAGTAATTAGGACAGTAATAATTTTAAAAAGTCATGCACTAAAATTGACCCAGAATTAGAATAACAATGTGGCATCAGATGGCGCCAGTTGGATGTGACTCCAGTCTCATCTACTTAGCTGTCTGCCTGTGAGGCAGCTGGTGGCACATAAGGCTCTGAGCTCAGGGCAAGCAAAGAAGGGAACTCACAAACAGGATGGATTTCCATCAGGGGAGGCCCTTGTCTCCTCAGGAAGCAGATATCCTTGTTGGGGGGGGGGACTCCAAATTCAACTCAAATGTGTGTGTGTGTGTGTGTGTGTGTGTGTAGGGGTCCTGGACTGGGATAGTTGCAGTTTTTGACTTGATTATACTGGTTCTGTGATATGCATCAGTAAGAAACCTCCCTTGAGATTTTAATTTTGCTCTTTTCCCAGGCTTATAGTATGTAGTACAATACTCTGGCTGTGCTGGGCAGGCTAGGGAGCCCAGATCTGATCAGTCTTGCACACCAAGTATACATTTCAGCATGCCTTGTTGCTATGATATGATGCTCAATGCAGGCTTGGGTATATGCAGTGTATTTTTGACCCACTATCTAAAGGGACTGGAACAGCCTATCCCTGTCCACATGCAGATATCAACATGAGTGAGTAAAAGTGGCATACGCCAATCCAGACATCATACCTTGATTGCTCTGAGTACATCAGGGTAAGCACAGACACAGGTATAGACTTGGGGCACTGTTGTAGTGGACAAGGCAAACCGAGGAGAGCCACTTTTAAATGAGACTTGAAGAGCCCCGTGGAACATCTTTCCATAAAACAGTCATTGTCAGTATAATTTATCTTAAAGCCAACTATTCAATGTTGCTATAAATTGCATAAATAGTATCCAGCCAATACTGAACCATTGTTTTCAGAAGTATCTACTAAAAGTGGCTAAGAACAGCGGGAGTGTGATACCTAAGATAACACTGGCTCCTCTTCACAGGCCTCTGGTCCTCGTCAGCGTGATTGATAGAAAAACTCTATTATAGGTGGTGCAGCCAAAAGCACTGGCTGTTTACCTCAGCCAAGGCAGGCTGAATTTCTCCACATAGTGAAAGTTCCTTCCTTTCTGTTATAGACAGGCTTGCTGTTGCCTGGGAATGTCATGATTTCAATCCTGGCATTTTCGTTGACACAGCTGAACTAGGCATGTACGCCCGTGGACATTTCAGATAACAGGCCTTGCCAGAGATACACATGTTTAGTGAAGTGCGAGGCCTGATTAAAAGTGAGGTGAGGTCTGCTGAGAACTGGGGGTCCTGGCATGGATCTCCAAGCTGCTGTAAAACACACGTTTATTCTGACTTCATAGCTAGCTTCTGGCTTTACTTTTAATTACCTGTTTGTAGTAGACATTGACCCTCCCTGACTTTGGAGATCATGTAACTGAGTGGGGTAGTCATAGTTTCCTGCTAGTCAGGCTGGAGATAACATCTCTGTCAATCAAGTCTTGTGGACAACAGTTGCCTGGGCAGCTCTTTATGGACTTGGGGCATCTTTTTTAAAACCAGTGACTCCGTACTTTTGCTCAGACAGATGTGTTAATGGGTGAACATTTGATATCATAGCCAAAATTGCCCTCTCAGTTCATGCTAACACTACCATCTTGAGTCTCACAAAAACCCAAAGAGACTGATTGGACAGGCGGGGACCACCAGCAGATTCCCTTCCGTTAACTTTCCCAAGCCTTAAATCACCACTTTTGCTTCTCAAACATGTTCTCAGCCCTCAGACATGACTGCCTTCTGATTAAATGTTTTTCTTGTGCAAAATTTATCATTTCACTATTGTGATAATGCATGGTGGGGAAAACAGGCCTGGTTTAGTAACTATTTCCATTGTATGAAAGTACAGATAAATGCTTGACACAAAAATAAAGGACGAAGCAAGTAAATAAAATTAAAACAAGTTTTGCTTTATGGAGATGTGATGATCTCCTCTCCATCAGGGAAGGATGGTCCATTGAGCGGGATCCCTTTGTTAAAGTGAAATAAATTGGATGTACCGGGAAGCCTCTGTGAACAGCGACATGTTAGTCTTTAGTAATGTGAAATTTAAGCATTGATGATTTAGAGAGGTCCACAGGAACATCACCAATGCAAGCAGTATCGCAGCCAAAGTTAATCACTTCATTGTGTTTTTTCAAGTAATTACAGGCTGACCTTACAGACAGAACGTAGCAATTTACTGCAGTCTCGATTCTCTATAGCTTCAGCTCTATACAAGGACCAAATGTTTGTATTGTTCTGATTATCAGGTGATTGTGCATTTTTGGGACTTGGGGCTTTGTTTTACAGCTAGAAATTACTGTTTTACATATCATTGTGAAAATAAGAGCATGTGTCAGCTTTGAAATGGCTTTGTATAATTCAGAATTTTTACCTAATATGCTGTATTACTCAAAGGCTACTAGAGAGTATAGCAGTCACTGAGAACTTACCATCCTGGGATGTTGAGTTATCCCAGGAGCTATTCCAGAAAAGATGGTCCACCTCTCAGATAAGTCCCCATCAGCATCAGTCACTCCACGACTTATGCCCCTCATAAATACCATTTTCCAAGAGAAAAACAAGATAAAAGAGAGATCCATACCAGGATATCACCAGTGACAAAACAACTAGCCAGTAATAACTGCAGTAAAACATCACAATTAGACTCAACATAAGACAAGAAGAAATATCTTAGAACATTTGGGACCTCATGCTTCCAATTTTGGCAAATAATGCCAAAAATATATATGCCACATTTATTTGTGGGTTATAAAGCTAGGAAAAGCACTTGAAGACAACAGGGCATCATGCACGAATCCACTATACCAGAGAAACTAAGGATTTTTCTTCCTGCTTCTCAGCAAATAATAATGTGATGTTATCACCATCAGGTAGAGCAGCCGCCAAAGGATGGTGGTACAGTCCCAAAGCCTGGCAGGCCTCTGCTCCGTGTTTGCCTCTCCATGTTGCGTTCCATGTTTGTCTCTCCGTGTTTCTCCCCATGTTTGTGATGTCTGTGGTATCATAGACGTGTGTGTGGTGTGTGTGTGGGCACATGCTCGAGCTCACACACATGTGCACTGGTGCATTTTCCTTTGCTCTACGTGATTGTTCTCTTCTTCAAAGAGGATGGTCCTGTCACTTCTGTGTCCATTGTGAACTCTTGTAATATAAGTGTGGCCAGGTTGTGAGAAGCTCACCCTCACTTATGTTGAACTTTCCATGGCTGACTGCTATGTGTGGTTCACCTAACTAGGGCCCACACTGGCATCCATGGCTATGTGGCTGCTTCTACCTAAGGGCAATGGGCAAATAGAGCTCCAAGCTTTCATGGAATAATCCAAAAGTCTGCTCAGAAATTGGTAGTAAACCATTGCTGAGCTGAGTTGCCAAAAGAGGGTACAGTCCACGCCAAATGCCTCCAAGACACACTGAATGGAAACTGTGAACCAGGACTTGGATATATTTACTAAATATGTTTAAAACAACAGTAGTAACAGTAAAGATCAGATGTGATCTCCTGAACATTTTATACACCCTTGATTAAGGGTCCAAAAATGCCTGGAAGTTTTCCAAGTCATTTTCAATGTCTCTGAGACATCCTTCTTCTTCCCATTCCATGCCCGAGGGAGGCCAAATTTTTGCACAGTTCTCAGCCTAAATCACATATTACAAAAGACTAAAAGAAAATTAGATTCAATATTCCAGCTGTCTTCTATTAGAATACACATGTGATGAAAAGATTTGCATAACTGTGGAACAAATCCTTTTCTCGTTTCTTGTTAATTCTAGAAACAGTTTTTATTAAAATATGATGTTTACATTATCATGTAGCTGGTCTGTTTTTGCTGTGTTAAGATGGGTTAATATATATTTGAAACATTTCTCAGCTTTCACTGTGAATATGGTAAGCATATGCTGAATGGTATTTACCAAAGCAATTGGGAGGTTCTAGGTATTTCGATGGGATGGTTACTTTTATGTTGCTTAATAGAGCAAAGGTTTGATTGCACTCATGGTTTCAGAAGGCTCCAGCCCATCACAGAGAAATTGGGGTGAAGCCACTCAATGTACAGCAAAAAGTTCACATGCAGAACTCTGTTCTCATGGCGGACCAGGAAGCAGAAAGTGAACAAGAATCAGTGGCTAGGTAGCATCTTGAAAGGCCTGCTTCTGGTGACCCACTTCTGCAGGCTGGTTCCCACCCCTAAATGTTATAAGTCCTCCAAAAATAGCATTTTAATCTGGGGGAAAAGAAGCATTCAAAACAAGAGTCTGTGGGATCATTTCAAGTTGAAATCATAATAGTCTAGCCGTGGTCCCTAAAGGCTTGTGGCCATCTCATAATGCAAAACTCATTAGTCGTAACAGTTCCAAGATTGCTCAAAACAAATAAATAAATAAAATGAAGTTGGAGGTCTCTCTTGAGGCCTAAGGCAATCCTTTTAGCTGTGACATCCTATAAAATAAATTTTAAAAAGCCACGAATTTCCAATATGCAATTTCATAGAGTGAACATTGCCATTCTAAAAGAGAGGAACAGAATAGCAAGAAGCATTAGTCTGACATAACTTAGGCCCAGCAGGTAGATGTTAAATCCTATAGCTTCATATTTGCTGTCTGCATGTGGTGGCAACACCAGAGCTTTAGCGGGCATTAGGTAGCCTTGCGTAAGTGCTTGCTGTATGCAGTATCCACAGCCTTTGTCTTGGGCTAGTTCCACTTAGTTTTTCCTTAGACAGTCTACATTGTCTCTGATAGGGTGGGGTCTGTCAGTATAGACTTTTCTTTTTTCTCCCCTCCCCCAACCCCCAGCAGAGACTTTTCTGTTGCAAGGTTATCCCTTGGCTGCTCAGGAGCTCTCTCTGCGGGGAGCTTCTGCTACTAATTGACTACTGCACATTTTGTTGGTACCTTTGTGGAAGCCTCTTATATGCATTATATCTCAAAAATCAGCTGTAGCTGGGTGCCGCCAAGTCCTGCTGCCAGTTTGAGCCGTCACCAGGTGCCCTCGGACCTAGGCAGCAGTCTCTGAGAGTCTATGTGACTGAGACTGAGAGAACTCTTTCCTTGGTGCTCCCGTAACCCTGAAAAGGAGTGTGTACGGTGCTGATCTGGGACATCTGGTGGCTACTGTCTTGGCTGTTCTGAAATCACTGGCTTGCTGATCTCCTTCATCTGTGATGGTTCTGAACCAGGTGATAATGATCCCGAACTTATCTTCTATCGGTGATGAGTGCTTAAGTTATTCACGTGGCTATCATTACATTAAATAGAAGAGGAACAAAGTCACAAAGAATTGTACAAAATCCAAAGTCTTAGCAGTAAGTGATGGCCCAGGGAATCTAACCAGTCTATCTTATTCCAAAGCAATATTAAACCACAGGCTTTTTTTTAATGCAATATGTCTCCATGCTCTGTGTATCACAACCTGGAAGTGTTGTATTATTCATGTATTGTGATGAACCATGTCATAAGAGGTGTATGGAGGTATTCAGCAAAGAACAACATGAAAAGATCTCAAATCAAAGAAGGCACCTTAAGTTATCCCAGGACTGTAGGCATTTCCTAGGTGGTACTGTTATATTGCACAGCTCAGTTGGCTGTTTATAAGCTATATAAAATCAAGGCTGAGGAATAGGGGATTATAGATTTGAATGGAGGGCAGGAGATTAGGTCTGTGCTCTGCAAAAGAAATATGAAATTGAAAAGTTATTTTAAGGTTATAGAACCTCTGCAGAAGAGAATAACAAAGCCAAGATGAGATGGAAACACTAAGATTTTTCTATAAAAATGTGAAAGGGGAGGTGTAAATCATAGAAGAAAAAAGTGCGTTCTATCCCCAGTGGCAGCAGCTCCTCACAGAGCAAACAGAAGTGCCCCCACCCATGAGTAGACAATGCTTTAAGGAGTGTTAAGCTTATATGTATTGATATCCATGAATCCACCACAAATGCTCTGGTCGTTACATAGTAAATAATCATAATTACTGGTTCAAGTAATATTTGTGTGAACAGGTATTACAACCATTGTTCTGAACTACGCCTGGGGAGCAGATGGGTGTAGAGAGGCTTTTATTCCTTTTCTATCTCTAAGTTCACTGTCCTATGATGGGAAGGACATTCAGATAGGAACCTTTATGTTTCTCTTAGTCCCTAACTTGTCTGGATTTCTTTCTCTGCATGATCTTAACTTCCCTCTCCCGAGGGCAGCCAGAATCATCCACTTTTTCTTTTCTGTCCCCCTGAGAAAGGTGCACCTACTTACAATTCACAGCTTTTAGTTCTGTTGAGAGTTCGTACTATTTATGGCTCCTCTAATCTCTAGTGATGGTTGTACAGGGGATCATCTGAGCTTTAGGAATACCTTGTCTTGGGACATAGTTCTGTCTTCAATGTGATGGTCTCAATAAGCTAGAAGCTTCCAAAAAGTACAGAGTTTCATAGGCAAAGTCGATCAGTGACTCCTCTGTTTGCATGGACCCATCTTTATCCTGAAGCAAAAGAGCTGGACCATTCCATGGTGGGGAGCCATCATGTGTTAGAGAGTAGGGTGTTAATAGTGTCTTCCATAATGGCATTTGCATTAACAGAAATAAAATAAGTGGAAAGATAAGAAAATCATGTAGAAACAGGTGGCACACAAAAATGAAAGAAAAAACAGTTTAAAGAACAGACAAGCTGAGGCTGTGATTTTGGGTCAGGTGGCTAAGCTGTGTCCCCAGGGGCCCTGGGTTGACTATAGAGTGGAGCCTCCCAGGACCAGTGTCTCATCCTCTCTGAGGAGGTCATGTCTTTATGTCTGAGTCCAGAAAACAGGACAGAAGGCCCAGCAAATTCCAAATGCTTTCCTTGGGGTCAGTCAGGGATCATGAGGAAACACCCCGAAGACATATAGTCCGTCAAAACTTCAGGCTCATGGAACATTGCAAAAGGAACTGGTATCCAGGTTGAAGACGTACAGGCTGAGCAGTCCAAGGTAAAAATGTGAAATTTAAATGTTCCAAAATTCTAAATATTTTGACCATTGACAAAACAAGGGGAGAATTCTATATTGCACTTTCTGTTTAGACATGGGTTCGATCCCTGGGATATCTCACTGTGAATATTTCAAGCATTTTTACATTGGAAGAAGTCTAAGAGCTGAACCTTTTCTGGATCCAAGCAATTTGGACAGGGATCCTGTCCCTGATCTTCTCAGACTGAGGAAAGTCACTTGGTGACCCTGTCTTGATGGCTCTGATGTTCACTTTAGGATCCTGCAGTGAGGGGTAGCCTGCTCCTCTACTGAAAGGCAGAGGTCTTATTCTCGGTAGGGACAGAAGGAATGACGATCCAGCTACCATTGCAATTGAGACACAGGTGGGGCGGCAGCGGTTCCTTGTCAGAGACCATTGCTTTAATAAAGGGGGAAATGGACCTTAAAATTACGCAAGGAGACGCTAATAACAGACTGGACTGAGAAGCCAAAAGAAGCGAGAAGAGGATTCAGTCTCCTGTGTGAAGCTCTGTTCTGCTCCCCTGCTGGAGCCTTCCGCTGAATCAGTCATGGGATGAGCTGCCCTCAGAACTGGAACAATTGCACAGCAGTGATGAGGACCAAAGAGCTGGAGAAGAGGCACCACGAAGAGTGTCTCATTCAGAAGAGCCTCATTCATTTACCAGAATTAGGGAAATACTGCAACGTGTGAAAATATGTCAAGTGTTTCCTGTATTTGTACATTTGAGTTTGTTTCTGTGTACATGCGTGTGAGTACAGCTGCAGATGGCCGTACATGCCTGGGCGTAGAGGTCAGAGGCTGACGCTGGGTATTTTATTCCCAGCTCTCCGTCTTAGTTGTTGAGACAGGGTCTCCCGCTGAATCTAGCTCTCATCGACTGGTTAGGCTGGCTCTGGGGATGTACCCGCCTCAGGCTTCTTAGTGCCTGAGTTATAGATGAGTACCCCAGTGCCTAACTTTTTTTTGCAGTTGCTGGGGAGCCAAACTTGGTCCTCATTCACGTGTAGCAGGTACCTTACTGAATGAGCCATCCTTCTAGCCCCTGTAATATATTGTAGAAATTTTGCTAACCAAGTGAAATTGTATATTGAGAAAAATAAAGAAATGAAGGAAAGAAGAAAAAGAGGAAGGAAAGATGAGACAAAGAAAAGGAAGAAACATAAAAACTATAAAGGGCTATCCAGTGCCCCCCAAAACTCCAACATTGCTTCTAATTTTTTTAAATAAAATTTTGAAGGGTTTGAGCGTAGTACATTATTCAACTCACTGCAGTTGAGTTGGGGCGAAACATTCAGGCTTTATAAAAGCCATGTCTTGGATCCCAGCACACACAGAACAAGCCAAAAGTCACAAGCCAGGCATTTCCCAAACATCCCTGTAGCTCTAGCTCTGAAGAACCCAATGCCCTCTTCTGGTCTCCACAAGTGCATCTGCACATGCCTTGCACACATATGCGTATACACTCACACAGGTGCATATGCACACATGTATTCTAAATAAACAAAGGGTTTGGTGACCACGTTGTCAAAAAGGGAAAACCAGAGTTAATAAGAGTGTATTGGAATGGAAAGCATCGTTCCTTTCACAGACCCAGTAAACAAGTGCAAAACTCTGCCCACAGGAACCTTCTGGTCTGGAGGGCAAGAGACAGGCTGACACATGGAAATGAGTGCGCAGAGTCACACAGAAAGTGACGAGTGCTTTGTAGAATATGCAACAGGACAGCAGCACAGAGTCCACAGAAGAAGCGCAGCCCAGGCGGCTGAGATGCCCAGGTTCTGTGGCTGTAACCTTTCTTGTTCTCTCTTCTCTCAGGACTAATATGGGACTTCAGGCTTAAGCTGGATGTTGACATTGACTTGGAAAACCTCCCCAGCTCTCTTTATTTGATGATCTTTTCACCATGGCCGGAGCAGCTACATAAATGTTTATCATCTTGAATTCCCTTCGCTTTGCTCGCCTGCTCTAAATTCCTTGCAGATTTTAGACATTTCCAGAACAACATGAACAAAGAGACTGGTCGTATCACTCCCCACCCTTCCCGGAAGACCATCACTATTCCAACTTTTGTCACCATCAATTAGCATTCATGTAGGTGGGGCCATTTCACGTGTGTCCTTCTGAATCTGGTTCATTTTATCAGCAGAAATGACCTGGTTGATGACATTTGAAAGTTGTGAATTACTTTAATTTGCTCTATGATCACTTAATTGCTTCAATAAGTCTGATTTGCAAACCATTCTAGCATTGATGCATAGGTAAGTTTTTCATTGTATCAAAATATTCAGAGTGATGTGGTGAGCATGCTTGTTTGTATTTTCATAATTGCCTAAAATAAGTTGCACCATGAAGTACTCGTGAAAATGTGTACGTTGTGATTATTTACATTGACGGGGTCTGTGAGAGCTGTTGCCAGTCACCTACTTGTGGGCACTTGGTACTATCAGGATCCTTGCTTTGTTTCCTTTTGGCTGTCCCAAGAGATGTCTGTAGTGACTCCTCATTTTGTTTGAGTCCGCATCGCCCTGAAGACAAATGGCATTAATCACCTTTTTATAAGCTTATCAGCACTGGGGATAATTTCTTTTATTGGTGCTGATTCAGGTATTTTATCCCCTTTTCCTAATGGGTGGTCTGTCTTCACTGTAGATTTATAGATGTGCACAGTAGTGCTTTGTTGTCCTCTCTCCGCTCTGATGAGCCTCTTTTCGCTCGATGAGCAGACTGCTAATGCACCAGGCCAGTTTCCCAGCCCTCCCCTTTATCACATGCCTGCTTTCATTCCTGCTTAGGAAATCCTTTCCTCTAAGATGACAAAGCCATCTCCCATGTCACATTGCAGATGCTTCTGTGAAGTTATCCCTTGTGCAATGGAATGTTTCTTTCCCCCCTGTACATTCTGCAAACACCTTGCACAGAAGAAAAGCAGAAGCACGAAAAAGACGATCTCTTCTGGACTCACACTCTGCAATCCATCCTACAGCTGGCTCTTCTTGTGCTCCAGTCCCAGCTACTGTTCCGGCACCCAGGAAACTGAAGCAGAGGTACATGAAGAAGCAGAGAGCTCGAAGCGTTTCACAAAAGGAGCCATGAAATAAGGTCTCTCCGAGTGGAAAAATCCAGTCAGCATATCACCAAGATAATCTCTAGGCAACCGAAATCACATCAATTTAAATCATGTCTTAGGCTAGAAAAACTGAGAGCTTTGCTTATCAACGTTGAACAGTCCTCACAAGTGTGCCTAGAACTAATGGAAGAAATGCTTCTCACAGAGACGTGACGGAAGTATATACACATACCTATGTGCATATATATATATGTGTGTGTGTGTATAGTGACATACACATAACAAATTACACATATATATGCATATATAACATATATTGTTATATGTATATATCACAAATATTACACACAGAGCTACATATAGCTACTAGAATATACACACATGTTGGTCTTTTGTAACCAAGATTTTTTAAAAATAATTTTCACCTTGGTGTTTTGGTTGCATTAAAGACAGGGAAGAACAGAGTAAGGCATTTCTATTGAAATATCCTTTCCACACTCCACATTTGACATCTGAGTCTAAGGATGTGTGTTCATGCATGGATGTGTGTGTGTGCCTAAGATACTGCAGAGTAGGTACAGTGCATGCTAAACAAATAGTTATCAACTAACTGTATCCCAAGATCTTTTGAAAAACTTTTAATCTGGAAACAGGGATTCACTAAGTTCCTGAGTGCGCCTTGAACTCTGTCTGTAGGGTAAACAGACCTTGTACTTTTAATCCTCCTTCCTCCATCTCCCATTTATCAGACATGGCAGGTCTACACCCCTATGCCTGGCTAGAGATAGGTATTGAAGCCAGGATTTGGTTGCAAGGAAGCTGTTCCAGAGAGGGGATGAAAAGGAAAGAATGTAGCCAGTGATTAGTGTGTCATATAGGAGATTATAGCCAGAGGTTACAGCAGTTTGAGTACTGTCTATGAATTCAGGATCTGAGTAGTACATGCATCTCAGAACAGTCATGTCTAGGAGCACCACGCTGGAGTTTCTGTCTACAGTATTTGTTTGCTTTCCATCACTTTCCCCCATGAACAGAACTGACTTGGAAAATTGAAAGGAATCTTCCTGTTACTGCAGGTCTGATCGCCTTACTGCAGTGGTGAAGCCTGACAGGAATGGGTTGTACCAGAAGCTTCTATTCGGGCTCTTAAGAGGCTCTCTCACTATGGATCAGTGGTGGTGGCTTGATCACAAAAAGCACAAAGAACAAGGATCACTGGTGGTATTCTCTAGAGAGATGCTGCCCAGTGCTTGTATATCCAAGAAGTCCCTATGGGCAAGCTCAACACAGATACTCTGGAACTTTTTTTTCCCCATCACAACAGGGTTTAAAACAAGAGAGATGCAAAATATAATTGCAATAATTGCAAATAGTGCAAGGGTGCAAAAAAGCCCTCCAGGAGGTGGGCGGTCCTTGGACTTCCCACAGGTCAGGGAACCCTGATTGCTCTT
>NW_004949198.1:819422-841912 GCF_000317375.1 Microtus ochrogaster
TTCCTTCACATATTCAGGGAAAAGCAAAGAATGGGTGAGCTGAAGACAGTCAGCATGCAGGATACGATAGCAATACCCGGGCACCCCACTCTATCACAGCACTACTCCTCAGAGCCAGATCATTGAGTCAGCCTAGGTGCCCATCAACAGATAAACTGGAAAGAAGTGGTGCACGTACACAGTTTTATTCAGTTATAAAGAAGAACCTAATGGTGCCATTTGCAGGGAAATAGATGGAAGTGGAGGTCATCATGTTAAGTGAACTAAACTAGAGTCAGAATGACAACTGCAGTGTGCTTCTAAGAAGAAAGGGAAAGGGGTGACTTTGGCCAAGTTCATTATCTGCGTGCATGAATATAATAATAAAACCCACGGTACTGAGTAACTAATATATGTTAATATAAAAGAAAAAGATAAATAAGCATTGGGCCAGTTTTGGCCCACAAAGCAAACATACATGTATGTATATATGTGAGCAGGGGAACTTTTCCTTCTCTTGTTTGCCTAAACTTAGGACAAAAACTCATAAAGACAAAGGTTTACCTTCTCCTTTCCAGGATACAGCTTTCTCTTTATGATGTTTGCTTACCAGCTTATGACACAATGGGGAGCTTCCAGCAGAGTTTCCCTCAGAATCTGACCTTCTCAAAGTCTTCCTGGCTCTGAAGCCTGGGATTGCTTTTTCATTGCTTTGCCACTCTCTAAAACTTACTGTCCTTGCAGCCAGAGTGGCATATGATGGCATAGCACTTAAAAGCACCGGCTACTCTTCCACAGGACCCAGGTTTAGTTCTCAGCACCTACCTGGTGAGTCACAGTCATCTGTAAATCCAGTTTTGCGCGGATCTGATGCCCTCTTTTGTCCTCTGTGGGTACTTCTGCACACCCGTGTGCCAACACCCACACACATAGAAGTAAATTTAAAAAACCAAAAAAAGCAAAACAGCCTTCCTGTTGTCAGTTAAAATAGTATTTAAATACTCTCTTGGTATACACTGTCTGTGATCCCAAACAAGCCCTGCAAACCCAGTTGTTCTTTTCTCTTGTTAATCTGTCCTGCTACAGGAATCCTTCTCAGCTGTGAAGCAAAAGTTACTCAAATTGTACTGACTGAGAGACACCAAGTTTGAGCAGAAAACAAAAACAAACAAAACAAAACAAAACAAAACAAAATAGAGAGCTAGACACCAACCCATCTTCCAGCTGAGTGCAGGCAAGCAAGGGTGACAAAGGGGAAGAACTGTCCAGTCAGGTTCCCCTGGGAACCCTGGTCCTTGGTGTTGTGAGAGACATCAGACTGTTGATACTTACAGTTCCACTGCGGTGCAGCTGAAATGCTGGTGAAATGCACAGTGAAGCAATGTCCTTATCTTCTTTTCTGCGCCGTGAAACTTGTCTGTGTTCATGTATTTGGGACGTCTCAGTGTGCTCATGGGCAAGCTATTCATTGCCTTCACAGTCCCTTAGAGTTCACTCATGCTCAGTTCTGCTTCAGCTGTGTCTGGTGGTTCTTGACACTGCCCAAAGATTTTCTCTAAAGTCTTTGTCACTAAACCTCTACTCCAACTTCTACTCTGTCCCATCCATGCTTTTGAGGGCCACTGTGCTGAGCAGCTTCTCCACCATTTTTCCACCACTTGGGCAAGGAGAAATTTTCAGACCCCTCCAGCTTCTGTGGGCTGTTGCCTGGTTCCTTAGTGTTCATTTTCTTACCTACAGCTTCTCTGAAACTCATCCTTAAAAGTCAGCCCGAGACCGCGTCAACCTCGGTGTTGCTACTTCCGACCACTAGCAGGCGCTGTGTGTTCATGGCTATTGAAGTAAAAAAATGTTCTAATGGAGAGAGGGTGAGTTCCCTGGATAGGGTTATTTGTTTAGAAAGATAGAAAGCAGGGCTAGAGAGAGGGCTCAGTGTTTAAAGCACTAAATGCTCTTGCAGAGAACCTGGGTTTGGTTCCTAGCATCCGCATGGTAGCTCATAATGATTGGTAGTTCCATTTCAAGGGAATCTGTTGTCATCCGAGGGCAGCAGACACACATTGTTGGGTCCAGGGGAGTTCGCACGAAGATGGGGACAGACCACCAAAGTCGAATAAGCCAGAAGCAAACTTTATTCCAGAAACCAGATTCCAGGAAAAAAAAAATCTTCATGGGGCACAGAAAGCTTATCAGCTAGCTTGAGATTACAGTCAGAGATGGATTTTGTTAGGTTGTGGAAGAAGCCACTATCTGAACCTACCTTTTTATAGTAGGGGAATCAAGCAATAGGTCTGAACAAAGGAATTTTTACAATCTTGATTTAAAACTCAGATACAGATTACCTTACTTTACAATCTCCATTAACAGAGTTTTTCAGTTAAACTAGTGTTTGCACTTAGTCTATTGTCTTCCTTGGTACCTCCAGGTGGTGTTTACTGAAGCCCTGTGGTCTCCCCTTTGATGCTGCCAGGTTTACATAGCAGGGATAATGCATAACCCAGAGGTCATGTATCTATCTCCTAAAAGTTGACTCAGCTCATAACCATAGCCTAGCTCTCAGTTTGCAGAGAGATGCTTTGACCTTGTAAATAGAGCTATGGGTTGTGAGGCAGAGTAACCCACTGTTAATAGTTAATCCTCAGGCTGCTGAGAAAGCTGCTGACAGTCTGTTCTCATTCTCCTAGGCTTCCAATTTTATATTTCTTTATTTCCATATTCCTATTTCTGGAATCTACATTTTTATATTCTTATTCTTGGACCCTTCAACACGATACACAGATATACATACCGGTCAAACACTAATACTCATAAAGAAAAAAAAATTAAAAATCTTTGAGAGAAAAATTTAGAAGCATGGTGGTGCATGCTAATTCTAGTACTTAGGAAATTGAAAAGCTGAGGCAGAAGGATCAAGAGCTCAAGATCACCCTGGGATACATGAGACCTTATCTGAAAAAACAAAACCCACCAAACCACAATGATGACAAAAAGCACTAAAACAAACATTTTCTCTCAATTATAAATTGAATATTTTTATATGAAATGATTGTGACTGGAAGTATTTAGACACACACACACACACACAGAGAGAGAGAGAGAGAGAGAGAGAGAGAGAGAGAGAGAGAGAGAGAGAGAGAGCTTGAAGGTGAATCATAGTGATGAAACACAAAATACATTTATTTTTCTGCACTAATTTCCATGCACCTGAATTTTGACTTTGGCCTTTCCTGCAGGGCAGAAGAGGATGTTTTTATTGTGGCTTATGTAGCTATTTAAAAATGGTAGTTTGGATGAAAATTACTCCTATAGCCTAATAGCAAGTGGCATTATTAGGGAGTATAGCCTTGTTAGAGTAGGTGTGGCCTTGTTGGAGGAAGCATGTCACTAGGGGTGGGCTTTGAGGTTACAAATGCTCAAGCCAGACCCATTATATCTGTCTCTTCCTATTGCCTGAGGATGTAGAATTCTCAACTATCTCTTCAGCACCATGTCTGTTTGCATGCAACCATGCTTCTTGCCATGCAATAAAAGCCAGTCCTAATTAAACATTTTCCTTTATAAGAATTGTCATAGTCATGGTGTCACTTCTCAGTAATAAAACCCTAACTAAGACATCAAGTTTCAGGGGTCAGAACATTGCAGACTGGGATTTCATTCACAGTTCGGGTTTTGCCCTGGGGGTTTGAGGACTCATGCTGGGAGATGCGAAGAGATTTTGCTTTGGCTACCAGCTCACAAATGATGACACAGAGACTTATTAATTATGAAAGCTCCACCTTAGCTTAGGCTTGTCCTACTAGCTCTTAACCCATTTACTCTAATCTGTGTTCTGCTACATGACTTGTTACCCATCTCTTGTACTGCCTGTGCTGCTTCCTCGATGCCTGGGGGGGAGGGGTAGATCTGCATTTTTCTTCCCAGAGTTCTCCCTTTGCCCAGAAGACCCACTTGTAACTACTGCCCAGCTATTGGCTATTCAACTTTTTATTACACCAATCACAGTAGTATATCTTCAAACAGTGTACAATTATTCCACAACAGGGGGACTCTGTTATCTGCTTCTGTGTCTAGGTCTCGGCTAGTCTCTAACACTTTCTTTATTTCCAATACAATGAATATAAGACTGGCTTTGCTGAAAACTAGATCCATGATGACCTGTTCTCGGGAAGGCTGTCCTCCACTTTTCTAGCTGGAGTTCATCTTCTCTCATCCAAGGGGCTTTGTATCTGTGCTGCCTAAATTGTCCTTTTGAGTCTTTCTGCCCTCGGGCATCTGGACCTTAATGTACTTGTTCATTCATCCCCCACATGCTTAGGACGTGTTTCCCACGTGCCAGGGTTCCCATCCAGGCACTTTTCAATGCTTGCAGAATTTAAAGACGAGGCATTTTTTTTTCCGAACACCACACATTCTAGAATTTGCCAGGGACTGACTTGTTAAACATTTGCTTTCTATGCTGCAGCCACTCAAGGACACTCCTCAATGCTCCAATGCTCAGGATCCAGCTGCCGCAGGATTGTTCCCAGGGTTCTCTTAGCACAGACCCTCTGAGGCCCTTTTTCTGTTTTGACTTTGCCCTTCAAGGTCCAGTTCAAATGTCGTCTCCTCTGGGACGCCTGTCTTAGAGCTACTTGTAGAAATTAAAACTCTTTTCGTCACAGGTTTTCATCAGGAAATGCAGTTTGAGCTACTGGCCATCTGGCACCGCGCCCTCTACCCCTGGCACCATGTCAGCTTTCCCTGCGTGGGTTTCATCTCGTTAGAGAGGAGTGTGACTCTCCGCGTTGCATCTGCCCTTTAGTGGGTATTAAGTAGGTAGTTTAAGGGGCAGTCACTTACGCTGGCTGGGTGGGAGAGAACTGCTGTTCCTTCCAATGTCTATTAACATCTATTCAAAGCCTGCTTGTTTGTTCGGATGAGGCCATTTAGAGAAACTCAAAATCCCCAAGTCGCTCCGACTCACTGTCTTTAGGTGACCTAGTATCAACTTTGCTCATTAGAATATGAAATCTTCTGTTCCGAGGTGCTCCTTTCCATCAGTTTTTTTTTTCAAACACAAGGCATGTATGACCTTAAGCCAAGCAGGCTCAGAAATGCGTAGCTTTGCAATAGACCCCGTTCTTCCCCTGCCGTGTCGTAAGTCCTTTAGTAAAAACCTTTCCTGTTCATCAAGAGGCAGAGTCTTGAGAATGTCTTATTACCAATCCCTGCCAGGAATTCCTCACCCTTCCACCCCCTGGTTGTGCTTATGAACTTTGTATCTTGTCACGCCTCCGCTGGTTTACTCCCCACAAACTGCAAGATGTAAGCTTCAGATAACCAAAGCTAGAAGAGATGGCAAGTCACTATTAATCCACTGATAGACGAAAACTGCCCAAAGCCTCATCCCGTTAAATATTGTTGGGGTACAGAACAGCTGAGGCTTTCCCGAGTGGCTGGAGAGAATGCAGAACGTGGCAAGTGCTCTCAGATACGGGTTGGAACGTTCCTATATAATTAAACATACAGCTACCATACAACTGAGCCTTTTATTCTCTTTGTATTTGCGTAGGGGAAATAAAAACATGTTCACATAAAGCTTGCTCACAGTGTGTATAGAAGCTCTTTTTTTCTCTCTCATAATAACTCCACACTGGAGACAATTCGAATGCCCATCAGTAGGTGAATGGATGAACACATTGTCTTTCCATATAATGAAACTCTGTTTTGCAAAATAAAGAAGAAAGCTATTAATGAATGAAAAAATGCAAAGTGTGCAAGCCCCATGCATCTGTGCTTGTGAGATTCTGGAAATTGCAAGCTTAAACTGCAGAGAAAGTGAGTAGATCTTTTGTCACCTGGTACTGGGGTAAGAAGACTGAGCGTGTGAGATTACTCATATATAGCTTGTCTGTGCTCATAAGACATGGCCAACCAGTCCTCCATGCCCACCAATTTCTGCCCTTGGGATATCTTTGAGTGTGGATAGCAATGGCCCAACAAAGGTGACTGAAAAGGAGATGCCTTCGGTGGTTGTTTTACAGGCTCTCTTTTGTGGTATCCGTGACTAAATGGAATTCTGGAGAACCCAAGACCTGGGGAAAAACAGGTAGACTAATGTCCTCCTCAGGACCTCACTTGTCTTTGTAAGAGGCCCCGTGAAGTGGTTTACTAAGAAGAATTCAAGCTGATGGCATCATCTGCCTCCCATCAGAATCTGGATAAGCAGTGTATTCAAGAGCCACGCCCATTCTGGCCTGTTCTTGCTCTTAGCTATTTCCAGTGTCCTCAGAGGTGCAAAACATAGTTAGGACTTTGGGGAGGGGGCTGTCTCAAAATGTCCTCCTGCTTTCTCCCGAGGCTACCTTAGAGGGAGTGTGCCTAAAGAATCACTTCCATGGAAAACAGAAGGTGTCAGAGGCTGTGCTCCAAAGTCTTAGCTCTACACTGGGACCTGGAAGTCAGGAAGCTTAGTCCCATGGACGCTGGAGAGGAGTTCTATGACAAGAGGTCATTGAAAGGTCGTACTTCCCGAGAATCCCTGGGAAGCCAGGGGCTAAGTAAAGGGAATGGATGAGTGATCTGAGTAGAATGGGACAAGGTGACAATGGGACAGCAAACATAGGGAGCAACCAAAGGTTTAGAGCAAGGAGGACAATTCCTCGTGGCCAGTTCCAGGGTAGTAAGACTACTGTGGACACGTGCCACAAAGACTAGAGGGCTGCAGTAAGGCTTATGATGGAGAGGCATGTGGCCAAGGCATCATAGGATAGGGTCTGCTGAAAATGTAGGAGGCCTTGGAACAACTCACTTGCTTGGTTTGCCTGAAGATGGGTTCCCAGTGTGATGGTGTTAAGACGGGCTGTGCTTTTGAAGAAGTCCTACCCAGAGGTCATTTCTAGCCTCTCCTCTCAACCTGTGATATCTTTTTGCAGGCTTTAACAGTATGATACATTCTACCGTGCTGTGATATAGCCAGAGCCCCCCTCCGTCTCCACCAGAGATGATACCATTGTTCCCCAATTGTTTGGACTTGCTTCCCAGTTGTTTTGACTTATAGTTTCCAAGCTTACAGAACTGTGACTTTTAATTTTCTCTTCTTTTTAATTACCTAGTATCAAGATTTGGTTATAGGAACAGATAATGAGCTAATACCCTTTTCTAAATGTTGCTGTTCTTTGATCCAGCCAAAGTCATTATAAATAATTTCTAAACAGATTTTTGAAAATAGACATTGCATTTACCATTCATTGTCTGAAGCAATTCTTATATTTTCACGGTGCTCTTGTTGGGCTCAGAAGGATTGGCTGAGGCTAGCTGGTGATTACCACACAGGTTTGCCATATATATGTTTAATGATGACTCCTTCCCTCTAACAACATAGAGCCCAGGATGTATCTGCAAAACTATAAAACCCTAAGAAAATTGGTTAGACTCTGGGGTGGCTTGAATGACAGTGGCTCCCAACCGCTCCCATATTTAAATTCTTAGGCACCAGAGAGTAACTGAGAAGGATTACAAGGATCAGGAGGTGTGACCTTATTGAAGTAGGTATGACATTGTTAGAGCAAACTGTGTCATTGGGGATGGGCTTCAAAATTTCAAAAGGCCACACAGGCCAAGAGTCTCTCACTGCCTGCTATCTGTGAACCAGGATGTTAAAGCTCTCAGTTCCTTCTACAGCATCATGCTTGTCTGCTCCCTGCCTCTGAATCTGAATCAAGCTCCCAGTAAAATGTTTTCTTTTATAAGAATTGTCTTGGTCATGGTGTCTCTTCACAGCAATAGAACAATAACTAAGACATGCTCCACAAAGCAGAGTGGTAGCAAAGTAACGATGTAACCCACGTTGTCAGCGGGAAACAGCATCAGCACCAGTCTGTAACCGTGCATAGCATCTAATTTCATTTGTAAGCCATGTCTTACAGTTGATCTGCCTCTTCCTTCCCTCTCTCCTTTCCTGTTCTGAAACTGTCAGGCTGAGAACCCAGCAAACAGGGTGAGGTAGGCCCCCTTACACTGGTAGGCCAAGTCCCCTTATCTTCTTGTTTCCTCTCCCCTGCCCCTTCATGCTCCCTCTCCTGTCTTTTTTCTTTCCAGATTTTCTGCATAAAATAGAAGACGTCATTTTTAAAAATAGCTTCTTGAATACTTATTTTATTACAAGATGAGGTAAAAAAAATGGTGAAATAGTTTTTAATTTTTTTCCCTCCAGGAATGCATTTTAGGAGATTTGGTCTACCCAGCAGTTCCTGTGACCTCAGACAAGGCATGGATACCTTAAACAGTATGGTCCCCTAGCCTTCTCTGGTACTGTATTTTTAACTCTGGGTTTTACTCCACTTCAGAGAAAGAGAAATACAGTGGGAAAGAATTGAGAGCAGGGCCCCCAGCATCCAGCCACACCCACAGGAGGACCCCCGGGAGGGAGGAGCCTGATGCCAAGAGCTGTGCACTAGCCACTGCACACTATGACAGATGCTTTAATTGCTCAAATGATATAGGAATAAAAACATGTTTAAATTGAAAGGACAGCATTCGATCTGCTATTTGTAGAGCATAGAACGAATGAGCGAATCAGCAGGCAGAGGCAGGAGACCTTGCATCATGATGGGTTCAGGGGGACACACATTCACAATAGATTCAGAAACCATGCTTCCATGGTGGGTGCAGGGGATGTAGTCACAGTGGCCCCAGGAAACAGGTAATATTCTTTGATGCACCGGTCAAATACCTATGAGCAGGTGGATGGCTCAGAAAAAGCAATGGGCTGCATTGATGAGAACTCAAGGATTACTTTACCTCCCATTAATATTTGACTGTGGTATTTTCATTTTCAACCTCCATGAGAATGGATTTTATGAAATATCATTGTGTTATTTCATCGAACTGTTCATTAGTTATTTAATGAATAGATATTAAGGGATTTCCTATGTGCCAAACTGTGCTTTAGAGCTAAGGGACACATTGTTATATAACACAAACACCGCTGTGGTCACGAAACGTTTGTTTGGATTTAGAGAGATAAGGGCGGTGACTCCTACAACAAAATAGGTTGTGAAGTAAGCTGAAAGATGACAAGGGTTGTGAGAGGAAGTAAAAAATGAAGCGGTGCAAGGGGAAGCAATTTTAACAGCAGAAAAGGCAGGAAAAAACTGCAAATCCAGTCAGTTAGTGGAGCAATCTACATTTGGAAAGCGACACATAAAAGCCGTAGGATGTGAGGGGATGAGACACATATGTAAGGAGAGAATTTTCTGGAAAGCAGGAGCAGCCTGTGAAAAGACATAGGACCTGTCTGCATGTTCCAACAGCTGTGAGGTGGAGGCCAGAGAGCCTGGAAAGCTGTAGGGGAGCCTGATGTAAGCCCAGGTCCCGTGGAGCCCAGAGTCTACCGTTTCCGTTTTCACTTGGAGGAAAAGAGGGGTCTTCTGTCATTCACAGCGTGACACCTGAGGTGAGAGGGAGCAAAGGTGACAGAGGGGCGCCTGTGTGGTCATCCAGGCCATGGCTGGTCAAGGTGAGCGGTCAGGATGAGAAAGTGTGGCAATCTAGAAACAGGGTTCCTCAGGTGCAGTGTGCGCGAGGTCTTAGATTCCTATCTCCCTCTCCCTGGTTCAGAAAACAGATGCAAGACCCTTGTGCAAAGAGAGTACCGAGGAATGTGGGAAGATGGTGGCGCAGCAGGGTAGCTCTGAGCATCAGCTAAAGAAAGGACATCTAAAGAAGATAATAAAAGCACAAACTGTAAGAGAAAGACTTGATGGATTTGACAACATTTAACTTGGTAAAATTACTAGGTGTACTCACCATATGGAGACAAACTGGAAGAAGATGCTTGCAAAACCCCAAACAAAGGAGGCAGGGTGGAGCTCTTATTTTTTAAGATAAAGTCATAAACTCTGCATTTCCTGTTTTGTTGATGAAAATTAAAAATGAAAAAACAGCAAGCAGAAGCAGAATGACAATCAAAAATACAAACTCCACTTTCTGCAAACTCAGAGGAACCTGCTCTTTCCCAGTTCCTAGTGCTTGGAAGGGCTACCCAGAGGCTGTAACACAGGCGCAGAGGGCACTCCTACAGGAGATGCTCAGCTGCAGGCCTCAGAACCAGAGAGAAATGTAAATTTCTTTTAAACTCAGTTTGAGATTCAGAACTCAATTCCCTGTGTTGTCCCATTGTACTGCTAATTGCAGGAGTTCTTGAAGTTCGGTTTGATCCCAAGGAACCACGCAGGGTTTGCTGAGTGAGTCTAGAGCTTTCCAGAAGTAGCTGAGCAGAGAGACTAGAGAGGATGCATTTGACATCCAGATGCCCCACGGTTTTCTGTGAGTAGCACATTCAACAAATGCATGTAGTATCTTGGGTACAAGGACAACCAACTGCCGTTGGTCAGGGGAGATTCTGTGATTTTCCATATCTAAACAATTTTCCAACAAATGGCCTGGAAAAAATTACCTGCCTCAGAAATGAGTCATCACAGGAAGATGGTGCAGCATCTGTAAAAACAAACGTTGGAAACAAAGGATGAGGGGAGGGATGGGCAAAAACAAAACCCCAAATGATGAAAATGCACAGAAAAAGAAAGAGTGAAGGGAAAGACAGTTGAAACTAATGGATCTGTATGGAAACAAAATGCAGCAAATTAGAAAGAAACTTTAAGGAGGACTTTATCCATATGCAGCAGGAACACAGCCAGGATCTAAATGCAGGAGATGGCAGGGAAAATGCTCACAACAAGGAGAGGGAGAGACTCTGGGAAGAGGCGAGCGGCAGCTGGTAGAGAAGGGTGAAGCAGAGGAAAAAAGCAGCCCTGAAAGAGAGATGACCTGGAAGTAGAGGCCATGAACCCAGGTTTAGAAGGGAGGGAGAAGAAACAAAACCATGAGAAGTGTTAAAGAAACAGTTCTAAATAGACACAGTGTAAGATGCAGAGATGAATGCCAGCAGCAGGAGTGGAGTCGAAGAAGAAATACAGCATCGTGAAACAGCAGGAACATTTAAAGCTAGGCTGCAAAGAAAGCTTCCAGGAACAAACAAATCAAAAGGCATTGACTGGAGCTAGACATATGGCTTGGGGGACCAGCCCTTGCCAAGCATGCACAAAGGCCTGGGTTTGGTCCCAGCACAGCATGAACTGGGCTCAGTTCTGTAATTCCAGCACTTGAAGCCTATCAGATCAGCAGCAAATCCAAAGTTATATAGCAAGTAGGAGGCCCAGCTTGGCCTATAGACCCTGTTCCAATTTAAAAACAAATCAGCAACAATAAAACAATTAAAATCCCAAGACTCAATTTTATATTGAAAAGGCCCATGGTGTGCTAATGAGAAGTAAAGGGAACATATCACAGACTCACTGAGCCTTCTAAGCGGAGGAGGTACCTTCTGGGGGCACTTCATGAGCACAGTAACCCATTCCTGAAGGTCAGAGGTCAGCCAGGTCCGGGATCCTCCCAGAAATGCAATATAAGGATCACAGGACCATGACAGGGAGCGGGTACATAAGAAGGTCCTCATACAAGTCAGAATGAGTCACAGCTCGCCCCTGGGCGAAGCGTTACATAGCATAGCACAGAGAAACACTCATGTATGACAACTTCAGGAAAGACTTTTTTCTTGTGAGTTATTTTTGAAGAACCCATTGAATGAAAAATGTTAGTCAACTAGGGAGATAACGAGATCAAGGAAAAGCTTGTTTATGAAAATAAACTTTGTATATGTGTGGAAATAAAAACTAAAACAAAGATGAGAAATAGAGCAACAGACTGGAATGGAGAAGTCACATGATCTGACAATGAAATGATAATGTGATTAAAGTCATTAGGGAGAAGGAGAAAAAGAATGAGGTGTGTGTGTGTGTGTGTGTGTATGTATGTGCGCGCGCGCACGTACATACACACACACACACACCCATATTTACCTGTATGTAGGGGAAACTCAAGGATATTTAAAACTATAAGCGTAAGAGTTCTTGCATGTGTATTTTGAACAATTGAAATAAATTGCAATCAATTGAATCAGATACAGAGCCAGGGAGATCAAGCTGAAAAGAAGGAATATGTTCATAATATCGTTAATAGCTGATGATTATGAACTGCTTCCTAAAAAAATTGATAATTAAAAACATTATGAAGAGTCATGTTTATAAAGTCACACTACTGAAATGAAAACACAAATCATTTTATAATTAGACAAAATTATAATGAAAACAAGCCATATGGAAATACTTCTAAACTATAAAATGAGACATATCAAATGACAGAAAGAAAATGAAACATAACTGTCATTTCAACGATGGGTGGGAATCGCCTGGTAAAAGGAAACCCCAGCTTTATTCTGTGAGTGAAGACACAGACCAAGTTATGTGCGACATTGTAGGTGCATACATCTTCCCAAGAGAGGACACAATCAATCTTGACAACGTATCAACTGCAATCCATGACAAAAATCAGTAACCAGACAGCAGAGGCCCCACTGAAGGGGTAAGGGATGAAGTGCAGTTGCAAGAATACAAACACTATGACCATTCTCCAAGTGTGATCCTCATACATCTCACACCTTTAAAGGCAGAGCAACCAGCCAGCTAAATCATCCAACCACCGGGTCATACTAAACAGGAAGGAATCCAGGGAGATTAAATATCTTAAATGTATATTAATGCATATTAATAGGCAAGGGACAGCCCAGTAGAATCCTCCTCTTGTTTCCTCAGGCTGGAAGAGCTAGGTTACAGCAGGAGCTATGATTTAAGTCAGTGGTTGGTCAGCTATGTTTCATCTCCTATCTTTAGAATATGATTTATATCTTTATATAATTTCTTTAGAATATGATTTCTAATAAGGGCATCATTTGCAAGACCATCAGTTTCCATCTGAACAAATAATGAGCTATCCTGAACAACTTGCACTATGAATGAATAAAAATTGATCCCTTCTGTGGATTTTGCTCTGACTGAGGAGGCCCAGGACACACTTACCTGGAGTGTTATCTACATCATGTATGTTCAGTACCAGATGCAGACTTGGAGGCCACATCTATGGACAAAGCCATTTCAAGAGTTGCCTCCTTCGTCAACGATGAACATGATTGGCTGGACTGCCCCCTACTTCATTACCTGACGAATTGGCTCTATTACTTGTCCTTGTCACTGAACATGAGTGATGTGCCTGCTGGGCCAGGACAGGAAATCACTCAGTGACCCTGGATGCCAGGATCATCTGACTGATGCAGGCCTCAAGCTTGGCATGTCGGGAGGGCAGTCTTAAAAAGATCTTCCTTGACTTTGATTTGAAGATTATTTTGGCTCATCCAAATTGCTTGGTCCTTGTCTTCAAATTGGTCTTATTCCAAATTATGTCCCTTAGGGGTCAGAGTTTCAGATTACCCAGATTTTTCTTAGGCTAGACTCCAAATTAACTGTGATTCTCTGCTATTTATTAAAACATCCTTGTTATTCAGTGGGAAGCATGTAGGGTGCAGGGTAGGAAAACAGCAGTGGGGATGGTGGTGGAGGCCAGGGGAAGCAGTCAGTCAGCAATTTCCAGGTAATTTTCAGTCTCACTTTGCAGAGGCATCGCACAAAGAATTCATAATGATTCTGACACATGAAATTGAATGGTCCTGTACCCTTCACATTTCCACAACATTAATTTCTCACACACTAATTAAGTAGCCGTCTGACTGCTTCGGAGGGAGCCATTAGCCTCTGCTGAGACCTTGGAGCTGTGCAGTCTGGTGGCGAGGCTTGCTTTGGGAGGCAGAGGTCATGCTGTTGACTTGGGCAGTCCTATAAGCTTGTCTTCATGCACACATATTGCTGTGCACAAAAGAGAGGCCTGCTGTCCTTCTTTCCTTAGAAGGTCTCACCCAGGGCCACTATATGAAGTTCCTCCCCAACCATCTTCTAGATTTCAATCCCCATTACTGATGACAAAGTCTGGCTTTGTACCCTCCCCCTCTTCCACCTATACCCTCACTTGACCCAAGAGAACCTCTCAGGTGGAATTGCCCAGATCCACATTTTAAGAGACAGACACTGTACTGGATAGATAGTTCTAGTCAACTTGACACTAGTGCCATTCAGGAAGAGTGAACCTCAAATGAGGAATTGCCTCCATCTGATTGGCCTATGAGGATGTCTTTGGGACATTTTTCTCCATTAATGATTTATGTGGGAGGGTCCAACTCTCCCTGGCGGTGCTAGCTCAGAGTAGCTGGTTCTGGGTTGTATAATCAAACAAGCTGAGTAAACTATAGGGAGTAAGACAGTAATAAGTGTTTCTTCTTGCCTCAATTCCTGTTTGAGTTCCTACCCTGACTTCCCTCAATGACTGTCTGTTATCAGGATGTGTAAGCCAAAGAAATCCTCTTATATCCTAAGTTGCTTTTGGTCAGCACTTGACTGCTACAACAAAACACAAGCTAGCAAAGATGCTAGTGGTGCCTGACTCACCTGCTCCCAACCTCTCTGATTTTTCACCATTGCCTTCTGTGTGAATGGCTTCATGACTGGAATTGTAGCACCTTGCTATTCTGCCTGCAGTTTTCCGCTGGCAGGTGCATCCATGTGGAGGGACATTAATGTCTCTGGATGAAACCCTCAGCTAATAGGAATGAACGCCCCAGGTTCCTTGCTCCTTGGTTGTGAGATCTGATTTATGATCTGTAGTCTTTCTGGGGATTTTCACATCTGTCCTATTTGAGAGAAACTCCTCGTGTATTCTTACATGGATCTAGGTCGCTCAGAGTTTGACCTAGCAGTTTTCTTTTGGAACCTCAAAGTTCACCTCCAATGACACAACTCCTTTAAGGTCACACCTCCTAATCCTTCCCAAATAGACCAAGTGTTCAAATACATGAACCTACAGGGGCCATTTTCATTCAAACCACCACAACTGCTGAGACAAAATCCTGAGATGAACAACTTATCAGAAGGGCTTATTTTGATTTCAGGGGATTCCATACAGGATTGTTTGACCCCATTGCTCTGGACATGTGAGAGGCAGAACATCATAGCAGGGAGCATGTGATAGAAAAAGCTATCTCCCTCCACTCAGCCTTACCGCTTAAAAGTTTCACCACCTTACAATATGGCCATCAGCTAGGGACCTAATCTATAAGGCATGGCTTTTGGGAGACATTTAAGTTTTAAACCACTGTATAGTCTATTCCAATTCATGATAGTTAGAGTCTACCCACTTAGGTTTAATCAGCATAAACTGAGAAGCCAGACATACAAAATGTTAGCTAATTGCCTCCAGCTAAAAACAATACAGTGTTCAAAAGATTTTCTCAAAGTCAAGCCTTGTTATAGTAGTTCTCTATGCTCCCTTTCCAGGGCTAAGTGTTGTTTACAGTTCGCCTTGTGGCATGACGGCATGTAGTGCTACCTGCAACAACTACAAACCCTGAAGTCTTCACACGTGGATTGGCTCCAGGGTTCAAGTCACCTGTCTGCTTAGGCGTTGAGAGCATAGCCTTAGACATCTGCTAATACCTGTCTTGTGAGGATTCATGACTCGCAGGAAATCTCATGCACTGTCCAGTCCTGACCACTACTTCATCTGCATAGCTACCCAAGCAGCATTGCAGGATAAACAGAGTACACACTTGAGCCCTTGCAGTCCAGGTACATTATATGCCATGCACATATTATAACCACTGGAGAATCTGGCTGCTGAGGCCAAGTTGTGCTCTTTACCTCTCAAACAGCTGGCAACATGCTTATTTTATTTTTACTGTGTGATGCTAGAGGTTGAACCCAGGAGCTTGCACATCCTAGGGAAGCACTCTTTCACTGAGCATCTTCTCAGTCCCCAGACCATTGTTTGATTGTTAGAATTACACACTTATGAAGTTTATAATAAGGCTTTGGAAATAAACTGTGTTCTCACTTCTTCTTTAAGGATACTATATGAAGATTTAAAAATAAGACAAAATAAAATTATTAGCAATAGAAATGAAAGGTCATTCTAGGTTCCTGAAAAACAAATTATTAGCCACAGCATGCTTCATCTAAGCTTGGCTGCTTCTTTAGCATTTGTTATTGCTGTTGCTGCTGCAGATTAACGAGATGATATACTTTAAAAATCATAAAGTCTCTTGCACAAAAGATGCAACCGGATTGTATATTGTACAAATCAATCTTGGAGGATGCTATAGATGGTAAAAGCAAGGCCAGGCTATTAGACCAGCATCGCCCAAGAGAATATAAAGCAGCCTGGATATGCAACCTTAAATATTCTAGTAGCTGCGCTGAAATAAGCTTTAACAAGTGAAATTAAGCTTAAGAGTGTATTTACATACTACACAATACACCAGTCCTTATTTCTGCAATGTATTCAGTGTAAAGATAGCAATGTGCCCTTTACAGTAAAATGCAGGGTGGACTAGATGTGTGGGGTTAGAAAATAGTAATGTATTTTATGTGTGGAACAAATGACTCTAGGTCTTAATTTTAAAGTCATCCCCATGGAAACATCTTATGGATAGCCCTTTGCCGCTCATGGAGTCTGTTTGCAAATATTGTTGGAAAGGCTAAATTAGATTCTGGCTACACCCAATGTAACATAGTTACACTGATAAATCTTAATCAATGGGGAAATGTTAATGTATCTTTATCTTATTTATTATTTGTCTCCCTTTTCTTAAATGTACCTGCTAATGAGCTCAGAAATCAGTCAGCTGGGAAATTACACGAATTTGTGTGAAACTAAATGTATCTCTCGGAAATTAAAAGCAGATGTTATTAGAAAAAGAAGGTAAGTTACTCATGGAAACCATGTTATCTATACAATAGGAGAGAGGGAAACAGGGTGTGACAGACCGCTGGGCTCATGCAGGCTCTTAGGAAAGTTTTGCATTAACTCTGAATGGTAGGGTCATGGATTTTGTTAATAGAGTATTTGTGGAAATAACATAGCAAGCTATTCCCCTTATAAGTATCATCTTACATTAGTACGTGTGGTTTTTCACAGTTAATGTACTATTGTTGATCGATTACTATGAAACCAAGTGCATACTTTCTTTAGATTTCTTTGTGTGTGCTGTGTTTTTCTGACTTCTTAGCTACTCGGGATTGTGATACCCACAAGCACGGTAGCGTTTATCCCATCAAAAGTTGTGGTCAGTCTCCTCCCATGAACCTGGCAGTGACTATGGAACAAGGGACCCATGTGTTTCCTGACATGAGCTCACAAAAGGCCAATGACTTTCAATTGTTTAACTTTTCTATTGAGGATGCTATCTGAACCCAGTCATGTCTTAAGGGACCAAAAGACAGGTCATATGGAGAATCTCCCACATGGCAGCTCTTCTACTGACAGCCCAGGTGTGGTTCTGGTCACTGCCCAGTATCAGTCTACAGACATGGGATTAAAGATCATCCAGGAATTGTTATCTTTTAATCCCTAACACCAAATCTTGAGCTAGGCACCCTACCCTCCCTCTGTTAGTCCAGTACACAGAATTCATGATAATACAGTTATTCTTGTTTTGTTTTGTTTTAGCCTTGGCTGCTTTAGAACTCAATTCATATACCAGCCTGGCCTTTAACTCAGAGATCCAGCCTGCCTCTGCTCCCCGAGGGCCACGATTAAAGGCATGTGCCATCACTGCCAGTTACACTGATTCTTTTATGACTCTCATTAAGGTTGTTACAAACCACAGTATTTAGATGTCCTGGTTTTCCAAGAATTGCTAGAAATGCTAATTCTCACACTGTAAATGAAATTGTATCTGGGAGGGATACCTTCCCAGAAACAGCACAATGCTGAAGTTAGTCATATCTGCCCCATGTGGCAATTCTCCTGTCAGGTTTCTCATATAACATAAAAGTACCATGATTCTTTTGTGACTAAAGATTTGCTGTGTGCTTACATTGACTTGGGTACTTCCACACATGCCTGGGATACATATCAGTGAATAAAATGAAGATGTGTTCTTTCAGGGAGTTTCTACTTAACAGAAAACAAATTCAAGCAGTGAGTGACTACCACAAATAGGTAAATATATAGAAAATTAAAAGGTGCTAAACACAATAAAATAAGTGAATAACAATGCAATTTTCTGAAGGAGAACAGGAATGCAATGAGCATCCTGCAGTATTGAAGAGGGTAGTCAAGATGGGCCACATTGAAGGACAAACAGAACATCAGGCAAGGATAAAGTAGGACTGCTTAGCAATGTGATTTTAGGACAGAACTGGGTGAAAGAGAGGAGTGAGTTAAGAAGAGTGAAAGACAATGTTTGGTCAGTGAAGAAACACTCCTTTTGAGTGGCTATGAACATTTGGCTCAGTAGTATGCTTATTCAGTATGACTTCAGGGCAAACTTCCACGAAAAGAGGCTGCATTTCCTAGTTCCCATTCCTAGTTCTTCTCCCAACAACACATGTTTAACTCAGTTGCTATAATTGCTGGCATGCAGGTGTTGGCCCATCTGTAATGGCTAATCAAGAGAACAGACAAAAGGTTTAAAGAGTACATATCAACCCAGTCAACCCAGTGCAGAACAAAAGCCTAAGATGTGCATTTCGTCCTAGTCCAGACCCACAACCCACTCTGCACATCATCTGAGTTTAGAAGTGGTGATTGAGCACAGAGTTCATGGGAGGTATAGTTGTGGCCTGAGACCGTAGGCAGGATCCTTGTAACAAAGAGTCTAACAAGAACTCTCAAATACAGTGGGGCAGCAGTAATTTCATTATGGTCTTTGAGAAAACTAGGGCAGTACAAAGAATGAGAAGCTCCTCTAGGCAAACGCCCTTCTTCAGAACTGCAGGAGGTGGCCGCACAGCGATCCGAAGCCAGAGTACTTTGTGCAGAGGAAAGAGGAGGAGAAATTCCCATGGCCCAGCAGCACTGGCCTGCTATTGAACAAACAAGAGAGCTGGCAGGACGAGGGCATGAGAGGAGAAAGAACATGGGGCAGTCAGAGAGCGTGCGAGAGGAGCTTGGGTGGTCTGTTGGACTAGGTCTTCAGTCTGTAGGAGTTTGGCCTTCAGTCAGAGAAAAGATGAATAATTCACATATTTGTCAAAAGGGGTTGGCATGGCTTGAGTTTTGTCTTGAACTGAGTCTGGCTGCTGGATTGCAGATACTCAATGTCAGCATTGCACGTTGTGGGAGGTCAGAGGAGCAGAAAGACTAGTTAGCAGTTACTGCTGAAGACGAGGCCTCAGGTCTGAAGGGAGGAGCAGAGGTTCATGGTATCTCTTTGAAGGTACAGTTTATCAACTTTACTAGGGGCTTGAAGAAAAGAAATCACACAAAAAAGATTCTAAGCTTCTTGGTATGGCAGCCAGAAAGAAAAGCAGGATATTGGGGGGTATTTCCAGAGGTTCAGAAAGCAATGTTTGATGTCTGAAATTGAGCTGTTTAGTGTAGATGAAGGAAAAACACACAATTATTTCAATAATAAAAGAAAAAAATAGATGTATGTATAGGAGATAGAAACTTCTTTTCCAATTCAGAGTTGAAACTGAGGCTCAAAAGATTAAATATTACACCTCACCCAAGGCGATTCAACCAGAAGAGGAGAATTAGGAGGGAGCGTTTTCTCTTCAGAAGTTTCTAACAGCACTAGGGACTAGTCGGGGAGAATAGAAGGCAGAAAGTCAGGTCAGAGAGCCACAACATATGAAATCAATAAACTGAAAATGAAATGAATTGAACCACTATACTTCAGTTCTTGAAAACAAACACCTGGAATATGCTTGGCCTTTCAGACTTCAACCGTTTGGAGCTTCTGATAGTGAGTTCATGAAGTCCTTTAAATACTTTTGACTACGCAGAGGACAAGAAAAAAAAATGGCTTTGACAGTGGAGTGACCCGTATTTCTGCCCTGGTTCTTCACTGTAGAGCAATCTGATCTGAAGGTAGTTACCAACTCTCTTTGTCACCCCCATTTCCTCTTAGGAAGTGGGTACAGCTGTCATACTTGAGAAATGCTTGAGAACCAATGGGATGGTGAAAGCAACATTCAGCGCAGAAGCTGCCACAGAGCAATCGCTTGGTAAGTGTGAGATGGAGAAAGTAATTGTTTTTACAGATGATATGAAAATGGCTTCATAAACTAGTAAGCTTCATTCTGTGACTTCGTGACCCTTGATGGAGGAAAGTCATTGATTAATTAATAAAGAAACATCTTGGCCTGATAGGTTAGAACATGGATGGGTGGAGAGAATGGAGCAGAATGCTGGGAGGAAGAGGAAGTGAGCTCAGACGCCATAGCTCTCCTCTCTGAGGCAGATGCCATGAAGCTCCGACCCAGGATGGACGTAGGCTAGAATCTTCCCGGTAAGCGCACCTTGGGGTGCTATACACATGAATAGAAATGGGTAATCAAGATGTGAGGATTAGCCAGTAAGAAGCTAGAGCTAATGGGCCAAGCAGTGTTTAAATGAATACAATTTGTGTGTTGTTATTTCTGGGCATAAGCTAGCCAGGAGGCCAGGAGCCGGGCAGCAGGAACGCAGCCCGCAGCTCCCCATCAACAGACCCTGCTTCTAGGTGAGCTCGTCGGCAGTGTTAGGGGATCTTGTCTACAGATGAAGACACTTGAAGGGCTTTCTGTTGACATTTGCAAATTAACAGAAATTCCTTTGTGGCGTTAGCTTTTTCCAACACTTTCTAAAACAGTACAAGTATGACACCCAAGTATGACAGCTGAAAAAAAAATGGAGAAAATGGAAATGGCTTCACTTGGAATTTGATATACTGAGAAAAAAATGAAACTTATGCATGGTTTAGACTTCAAGTGCCCAACTAAGGGATACAGGAGAATTTACAGCAACTGGAGTGGGAGGTTTGGAGAGCAGAATTCATGCTAAGCATCTCTCCTATATCACCGAATCTTCCAAGGAAACCGCAGTGCTCTGATTTTCCTATGAAAGAACTGAGGCTGAGAGACTGCTAGGGTTTGCCTGTGCTTTACGCGCATCTCCAAAGGCTCATATGTTAGAAGCTTGGTCTTCAGAGCCGTGAAAAGTGATTAATGAGCCTACAAGACGAAATTAAGCCAGCAGAGGCACTGGTCTCAGATGGAATACACTGTCACGTTGAGACGGAGGTCTTTACGGCTTGGAAAAATAGTACAATTTTGGGTTTTCTATGTGGATATAAAAGGAGATTATTTTGGGGCCTTCTCTGGCCGAAACAGTAGCTTTGTTTTTCATACACACTCCTGAGCATTAAAAATTTCCCTTTATGGGCTATTTTTCCCATTAACCCTCCTGTGTGTTTGGTGACATCTAGCTGTTTCAAGAACACCCAGCTTAAGGAGATGGGGTATCCTGCAGCCTTGCCCACAGCAGCCCCATTGAACTGACTCTCCAGGTCTCAGTTCCTAAAAGAGGCTGAGCCCAGGCTCTGGCACCTGCTGGGTCAGCACACTGCTGGAGAGGAGGGTGTGCACCCCACCCTGTTCAGTGCTCTGCTTTCCCTGGGCTCTCTGCAAGACACGAAAGGGACTGTTCTCTGTCAACTGAGATAATAAATGCAGGCTGGAAATAATCTCATCACTCCCTGGGAAAGCAGGGGCTTGACGCTAACGCCATTGACAATGGGCCACAGAATCCTCCCTGAGTTTAGAAAAGGAGAGGTGCTTTTTCTAAACTGCTTTATTGAGGGAGTAACAAGCCAGTTACACAGCTGCCTAGAATATTCAGTCAAATGAGAACTCACAGATCTTTTAAGTTTACCCCCGCAAAATTCTTCTATGGGTTAAGAATGGTCGTTTCAGGATATTATTCTGGATCCCTAACTCTCTAAAAACACATTAGTCACCTCTTTATGTAGCCTTTCCACCCCAGCACATTTAATTAATAGAAATAGCATTTGAAGTCTTTTTTTGTAAGTTTTCATGGTAACAGAGGTTTCATCTAACCTTTCACCTCATTACCCATATTATAAACAACTTATATTTAGTATAGTGTGTTTATTAGAATAAAATATCAAATAAGATCTTTTATTGTTAATTCAGACTTGAATTTCATTTTATTGTCTTTGTTTTTTTTAATTAACCTTCTTTTTCTCTGTCCTAAAATCCCATCCAAATTGTATTTTAGAATCACGTTCCTCGTGTCTCTGTTGGTTGTGACAATTTCTCAGAACTTGTTCTTGATGACCTTGACAGGACTTCTTTTGTTATGGTTGCTTTTGGGTTATTGTGTTTGGTTTTTGAAATAAGGTCTCAGCTATCCCAGGCTGTCCTCCAACTGAACATGAAGCCATAGATGACCTTGAACTTCTGCTCCTCCTGCTGCCATCTCCTGAGTACTAAAATTGCGGTGGTGCAGCACTGTGCCCAGTCAATGGAGCCCTGTGAATTTCTCTAAAGGTTTCTATAGCTGTGATAAAACACCATGACCAAAAGCAACTTGGGGAGGAAAGGACTTATTTCAAATTAGAACCTGTAGGCCGTCATCCAGGGAAGTAAAGGTAGGAACACAAAGCAGAAACCCAGAGGCAGGAATTAAGCCAAAACTCATTGAGAAGTACTGCTTAAAGCTTTGCTCCTCATGCCTTGCTC
>NW_004949198.1:842117-843760 GCF_000317375.1 Microtus ochrogaster
ATAGAGAGAGAGAGAGAGAGAGAGAGAGAGAGAGAGAGAAGGCAGAGTCAGTGAGGCACCACGTAGAGTCGCCAGAGACCAATGCTGGGGACAGAACTTTACCTGGTAAGACACAGCCACATTGGGCCAGGCCAATTTCTCAATTAAAATTCCTTCTTCCAACCCACGGTGGTGGTGCATGCCTTTAATTCCAGCACCTGGGAGGCAGAGGCAGGTGGATTTCTATGAGTTCGAGGTCAGCCTGATCTACAGAATGAGTTCCAGGACAGCCAGAGTGGTTACACAGAGAAACTCTTTCTCAAAAAATATTTCTTCCCAGATGGCCCTACCTTGTGTTAAACTGAGATTAAAGCCAGCCAGCCATCACGGAGTTCACCCAAGGACTTTGTCTATTCGGAGCAAGTGTTCTATTAGGTGAACCCTGCCTTGGGAGTTTGAGGCCTCCCGGCTTGTGATTTTGTAGAACGGCTGCTGGGATTTCTCCTGCTTAGGCTGGGGTTGTGGGCCTCTGGAGGACCTCAGAGAAGGGAAGTAGCTTTCTTTCTTCATCATGTCAAGTATAGTTACATCACGGATAGTTCATTTTTATTCTCCTTCCCAACTTCCAGAGACTGCTTGAATCCTGAATTGTGGTTTCCACTGTTTGCAAAACCTTCAAAGGGCGAATGAGGCTTGCCCTATTATATCATACTGACACTGGCTCTTCTTCCATCTCTTCCTCCTAATTATAAGAACCTTTGGGATTTCTTTGGAGCACACAGGTAATGCAAGATAATATCATTTGATTATTGAATGAAATTCCATCTGCAACCCTAGCTTCTAAACTATGTTAATCTAGTATATTCATAAATTATGATGTGAACACCTTAAGAGAAAATTGATCTGCCAGGTACAAAATCCTAAGATGTGGGTAGTGAGTGTGCTTATTATTACTGAAGTATTATTATTTTCTGGCCCTCTCAGTATATTAAGAAGAAACATGTGTATACTAGCCTCCCCACCTGTCATCTTCTGGTTTTCCTTTGTATCTGTGTTAACTTGAACACAAATTCCTGGTGACAATTCTGCATTTAATCCTGTAGCATTTTCATATTAGTTCATGGAACCTTCCAACCCTTCATTCAACTAGCTTTTTATTTAATTGTTTAGGTGCAGTATATATGTATACAAGTTTCAGATCATTCTCCTGTGCTCCCACAGGAAGCAACTTTATTAACTCTGCCACAGTGCATAGCATATGTTCAGATCTTTTTGCCTCTTATCTTACAAATTTCATTCTTCTCTATAGTTACTTACATCGGCAGCTTTTACCTTTGCAACATTTAATTGCCCCCCCCCCCCAGATAAGTTGTCTTATACATTGATCAGAGTCTGGGTTCTGTATCTTTTAACTATAAATAACTGAAATAAGAGTTAAGGAGGAGAAAGCAGAATACAAAGTCCTTTGTACACAGAAAAATTTTATTAGTAAAATTCATCCAAAAACCCAGATAATACACCAGCCAAGATTTCCCATCATCCGCATTGCCCAGTAGACTCCAGACTCCTCCTAGCCATCTGTGAATGCCTGTTGGTGAAAGCAATTTCTTCCTCCAGGTCTTTGTCCTCCCTCCCTCCCTCCCTCCCTCCCTCCCTCCCTCCCT
>NW_004949198.1:843860-867741 GCF_000317375.1 Microtus ochrogaster
TTCCCTCCCCTCCCTCCCTTCCTTCCTTCTTTTCTTTTTCTTTCTTTCTTGACTAAACAAGGTCATGTTGATCCATTAGGAGATTGCTCTCTTTTCAAGACAGAGGTAATCAGATATTTCGTTCCTTCTGTTGCTCTTTATGAGCAAATTCCATTGTTTCCCCTCAATGTTTCATGTATTCCTGTTTTATAAGTCCTTACAATTTGTTTACATCTCAGATTTACTATCCAAAGTAGAACTTGAAAATACACTTTTTCTTCTTAGCCCATGAAACCTTCAGGTTATACAAAAGATAGCCCAACAGAGAAGTTTTCTGGGATACAGCAAGACAAAGGAAATGATGTTGGCTCATCTAACTGTAAGTACACAGAATTCTTCCTTGCTCACTTTTACTTCACCATTGTTAGGATGAGTCTTGGTCTCTACATGTCCTATGTCTATCTCATTTCACACCCTGGAGAGGTGACCATAGATAGAATGGCTAGATACTAAGTCATTCTTTTGGAGTTGAAGACCATTGTTAAACATTGCAATATTGATGTGTCTTAGCATTGGTTAGCGACTTAGACATCCCTCAGAGATAAATCAACTTGCTGTGTTTTATGTTTCTTCAATATACCACCATTAATATTTTTTCTCTAAATTCTTAAGGACTGGTGATTTGTTCTGGACACTTGGCTCTTTCAAGAATAAAATAACATTGTGTTTTTCCTGTGTCTACTAAAAAAAAATCAGTGGTTACACATGAGATCCATTTGTCCTCTCTCTATCTCACAGTGCTCACCATGAAATTTTATAGTGGAAGCGACCCATAAATTGTTGAAGACAGAATAGTTAGCTACTGAAATTGGCTCAGCATCAGGAGAATGGCCCCTTTATTCCATGAATGTCTAACTTCTGGTCCAACCCGACACACAAGTAATACTCACATCCCTCCCTTATATAGAAATCCAAACATGTTGGTTTTTATATTTCTGTAGACAGTGAGCAAGCTCAGATTTCATTCTGGGCTTCTGAGATCAGAGCCTGATGCTTCTCTGCCCATCAGGGGCTTTATTTAGGAAATAATCCTAAAAAGGTCGGAGTGGGTGAGAACATCTCACCACTGACGTGGTTAACTGTGAAAGGCCTCTGTTTTTTGTTTTTGTTTTTAATTTATTTATAAAGGCCTCTGTTTTATCAAGAACCTGATGAGGAGCCTTGTAGAATTTACATAAGATCTGTTACTTTATGAAGTTGAGGTTGGACATTTACCCTCTGGCGCTTAGTAAATATTGGCAATCAGTATCATAGAGACATTACCACTCCACTGCTACTTCACCACACCCCCCAACCCATCCTCTCAGGCTACACCTCTGGGTGGTCTAAGAGCTTTCTTCAAAGATGCTCTAAGGCTGGAGAGCATAGAGCTGTTCCCCAGGATGGGCTCACGCAAATGTACTGAAGCTCTGGACCGAGGGAGTGTGAACAGCAGATAGAAACAATTGCACGGTTTTCAGAAAAAAAGAGGTTGTTTAAATTTCACCTCTAGTGCTCGACTGAGAAGAGATTTGAGATTCGATTTTCATTCTAGAAATGTTATCCCAAGCATTAGTCTGAAGTGTGTACCATTCTGAATTTGAGTTTTATGAAATTGGATTGATGTAATTCTACCAATATGATACTTTGGCAGGAATCCACAGGGAGGCTGACGCTAAGGATGAGAGCAGCTAACAAAAGCCCATTTCCTGAGAGGGTAGAGCCTGTGCTTTAGTCAGCAGGGCACAGATCTGCAAATCTGTCTGTTCAGCAAAGGACTCCTTAAGGCTGATGGCAGAGGCCCAGGTACATACCTTTCCTCATGACTGTGGGACATAATTCTGCGAGGGTCCCTTGGCAGCCTTAGAGGGGGTTGTGGTTACTGTTCTCTAAATGATAGACTATGAATTGGAAACGGAAGCCCCTCAAGTAGAAATCCTAACTCCAATGGAAATAATTTGGTGTCAGTGTGTTGGACCAATGGGTAGCTCAACCATCAGATACAATGCGAGTGTGACCACCACAGGACAGGCATGGAAACTCTTTCTGTTAGCCTTCTCACAGATGTCCCTAAAGCCATGCGAGTCTCCCTTACCAACACAATTATATTGACTGGGGAATGGCTGCTTAGCCATGGCCCTGAGCTGTCATTAACTCAAGGAATACTGGCAGATCATCATGGTCCATCATGGTCACCATCAGGTATGGGATTATAGGGCCAAATAGTCAATGTGTTTTTGATACAGTGCATCCAAGGTGTGCTTATACATGTCCCTCGTCCTGCAGATGCTTGTCTTGTTTTGAAGTACCTCATGCAAATAGATGTATGCAGTAAGCTTCCACAGCTGTTGTGTTTATTCCATGAACTGTGGCATGATGGCTATCATTGGAGAAAATGGAACATGGGAGCCATTAGGATAACTTCTACCTAGTGAGATAGTAAAATCATGCTATTTTCTTGCAAGAGCTCTAGAGATCAGTGTGATACCCAGGGACTTAAACAATGAAGGAGTAATTAATTCTACCATATCTTTATTCATGGTTGATTTTTGCTGGGCAGAAGGTGCAAGAACTTGAAGAAATAACAGAATGCCATAATATCAGCCAGGTTTTTTTTTTAATTTTAATTTTTTTTTTATTTTGGTTTCTTTGAGACAGGGTTTCTCTGTGTAGCTTTGGAGCCTGTCCTGAAACTTGCTGTGTAGACCAGGCTGGCCTCCAATCTACAGAGATCCACCTGCCTCTGCCTCCTGAGTGCTGGGATTAAAGGCGTGTACCACCACCACCTGGCCTCAGCCAGGTTTTGACACCAAACTTAGTCATTGTACTGAATGTGGCCTCATTGCTTAAACTCATTACCTTATCTGAGGACTCCTTGTGTGTAGCTTTTGATCAGTCAAGTACATTTGCCTGCACAGCTCTCCGCCAGCTTTGTCAGTAGTCTTTTTTCACTTGTAAAGGTAAAAAGTATACTTCCATTACCTAACAGATCAGTTCTGAAGCTTCATTCCTTCATTTAGCTGTTGTGATGTGTATTGCCTGCCTCTTCCACAGACAGATATTACACCATTCTACCACTGTGATAACCAGAAATAATGATCAAAATTACCAAGTTTCTAGACTTATTTGCCAAATATTTGGAAGTCATTTGGTGAAGTTTGGATGCTATAAAGTTTACAGACATTCTATCACCCATTATGAGGAATTTCATAGGGTCCATGGTATATGATGTATTCAGATAGTCCTAATGTTAAAGGCAATGGTTTTAAGTATGACTCTTCCTACATCCAAACTAATTCAATCTTTCTTGGGCCTCTGTGGTATTTAGGGTAACATGCTACTCATCTGAGTGTGGAACTGAGCCCACTTATCTGATAACCCTCAAAGTCTATGGTTATGACTGTGTCTCAGAACAAGAAAAAATCCTGCAGCCATTCCAGACTGCAGGGCTGGAATGTGTAAGCTGCCCTCAATTTGGCTCAGAGACTCAGGAGATCCAGTGTTGCTTAAACTGTCAGATAGCAAAATGGTCTGGAGCCCTTTTACTGTTCTACAGCAAACCACAGTGCAGGCACTCAGGACTGCACAGAAAAGCCTTGCAGCATTCTGAAGATAATTGGTTTCCTTTTGAGATACAGTTTGGATTCTGAAAGTGTATCTTGGTAAAGGCTTAATATTTAGTCATTAAATTAGTTTCTTTTCTCATAGCAAGATACCCGGGAAAGCAGTTTAAGAGGAGAGGAGGGTTTATTTTGATGGTACAGTCAATCATGACAGGGAAGTTATGAGGGGCAGCATGGGGAAGGGCGGCATGTTGTACCTGCATTTAAGAGGCAGAGATAGGGGAATGCTAGTGTTTAGCTTGTTTTCTCTTTCTATGCTGCCTCGGACCCAAGCAAATAAAATGATACCATCTACAACCCTCCTCAACCCAGTCTAGAGTTATAGATATACTCAGAGACTTTTCCCTTAGGTAATTCTAGAGCTTGCGAAGTTAATCATATTAACCATGGTCCACTAGTTAGCAGGAAACCTAAAGAACCTAAAGGAAACCTTTCATAAGCTGGGGGTCTGACACTCTAGGGCATAAAGCTTCAGTTCATCCCCAGACGACCTGGTAAATATGAGGCTAGACTCTCAGGACCAGAGTTACATGTGTGGTAAGAACTGTGAATCATGTTTCCACGACTCCTACTCCTGTTTGACTGTCTTCCCTCTCCCAATCTACACCCATTTTTATCTTTCTGAGGAAACTGCTTTGATAGAAAAATGGATCATCTTTTTGAAGATTCACTCACTGTCACAACTGGGTAGCAATGCTTCAAGACTAGAGTAACATCATCTAGGAGGGTGTTTTTGCTTTGAATCATCATCTATTAGATGATATTCTCTCTCTCTCTCTCTCTCTCTCTCTCTCTCTCTCTCTCTCTCTCTCTCCATTCATCCATCCAGGAATTAAGAAACCATGAGAGCAATATGCTTATTATCACCTCTAGGGACCCAAAATGGGTAACCCATCTTTCCTTTTTCTTTCCTCCCTCCCTCCCTTCATTTCTTCTTTCCTTCCTTTCTCTTTTCTTTTTATCTTTTTCCATGACTTGATGCTTTATTAATTTAAAGGTCTTAGTTCTAAAGAGACATAAGCTATGTCTTATGAGACATAAGTGTTTGCCGAAAACATTTTGGACATCCTCATGCATCTTAGTTACCAAGGAAAATGTTACAATGTTGACTGTGGGGCTGGTCCTGAATATCCAGAGGAAATCGGACTTCTGATATAAGGTAGAGTATATATGGGATAGAGTACTGTTAAGCATCTTTTAGTATTATCATGTCTTGTGTCTAAAGCGAGTGGAAACTACCTAGTTCAGGCAGGACTAGCAATGGTCCTGTTACCCTAAGAGCTGGTTTGGGCCACTCTACCTATGGAAAGACCACAAAAGCTAAGAGATTCACAAATCAATAGTGGAGAAGTTAGTTATAAACACCAATGCTTTCACATGACCAGGTCAGAATGGGAGCTATGGTTGTCATGAGAATTCATTTTTTCATTGATCCATTTGAATATATGTATACTACATACATACACACAGGCATATATGTGTGTGTATGCAGTATGTATAGCAATTGCTTTCTTGTTGTTCTTATACCTTTATTCATAAGATATTCTGACTTCCTATCATAGAATTTAAGACGTGCTGCCTCAAATTATAGACTTCATCTTACTCAATATCAATAAGTATTGACGTCACTCAAAGGCGTAGGCTTTGTCCCTTCTGGGAAGGAACTGGTGTCTTTGTGACTGAATGCTGAACAGCTGATATGAATCATAGTAGGCAGAACTGTGACCTTGCTATTGTTTTCATTTGAATATTAATTATTGTTTAAGAGGGAGGATTAGGGAAAGTCTTAAGAAGTGTATATGAATGCCAAACTGCAAAGGTAAGTAGTTTTGTGATGGTGATTTTATGTATTAATTTGACTGCGCCATGGGTCACTCAGCTATTTGTTTAAGCATTATTAGGGTTGTATTAATAAGGTTGTTTGGAGATGAGATAAACATTTGAACTGATGAGCTGAGTAGAGCAGATTTTTCTTCCTAGTGGGAGTGGGCCCATTCTGTCCATTAGACGCCTGCACAGAATCAAAGTTTGAGGGTATGAGAATCCCCTTCTTCTATCTTTGGGGTTCTTTTACCTTTTGGCACAGATCACAACTACAGCTTATACCCTCTGATCTTCTGGTCTTTAGCTTACTGATTTCAGATCTTGGACATATCAGTCTTAGAACTGTGTGAGCCTCTTCTTTGCAGTAAGGATCTTGATAGATACATCTATCTCTGCAAGGGAGGGAACACTCGTGTTCAAAGGTCCGGCACCAACCAGAGACACAGATAAGAAACATCCAGGAAAAACTGGTCTCCTGTTTTCTTCTTTAAACTTTCTGTGACATTATTAATTTGTTTATTTGGGAGGGATCATGCATATATCATGGCACATGTACAGAAGTCGGGGACAGCTTGCCGACATTGGTTCTCTCCTATCATGTGAATTCTAGGGCCATAACACAAGTAATTAGACTTAGTCTTTACCATTGCCATAGCCTCTGAGCTCCCATTTTTATCAATGGGACATCTTTTATTATACTATCATATACACTAACCCCACAAAACCTTTGCCTTTTACGACTGTGCCATGTGTATCTCCTATCCCATGCCCTAAACCACTAGAGATAAGCGTACCTCTGATCTAAGGGTAGAATAGCTGAACAAGGAGCTATTTGAGAGATGAGAAACTGACCAAGGGTTCTTTGGCAGAGCAGTACATGCTATTGGTGATGGCGTGCTTGTTTACATTGGTTCTCAGAACACTGACCCACCTCTCTGATTGCTAGTACCTGCACTATGAACTTGGCATTCTCTGGAGTTGTGGCAATCAGTACCTTCTAACATCACGTAGCTGTGGGAGCTCTCTGTATCTCACAGTCTATGGGGCGGTAGAGAGCAACCCCAGGTCCTTGGTACTTGGATGGATAACTCTGGAGTATATACCTGCCATGGTCCTTGGAGACTCTCATCAGAAATGAACCTACAACAAGAATTTAGCATTGTGCACTTTCTTCACTTCCATTCCTTGCTTTCCCATGTGAAATAGCACAGCATGAGCAAGAACGGATTACGAAACATACAAGAAACCCACTTTAAGAGTTTATTAAAGAAAAAGACACGGGCATGCAGGCCTGAGGAAGTTGGTGCAGGGAGAGAGCGTGGTGGAGCAGGTCTGCCCATCTTTTAAAGGCTGCCTAACGCATGTGCACAGGGACTTAAGTAGCTGTGTCATGCTTAGGTGACATGACCATGCTGCACGTAGGTCATGTAGGGCCTGAGGACACTAGGTGGCTATATAATTTATCTGAGCACTTGTCAGTGCATGCGTGGCCCTGGAACCCAGAAGTTCTGTCCACAGCACTGTGTGACAGGAACCGTAACACCATATATGTTTCTGTTCATGATGTTTACTGTATCCCTGGAGTAAATCTTTTCCTGCCAAGGGAAGCCATGAAAATTGTGGAGGGTACAGCTATGACAACGAGCTGTTCTTGCATCATAACATTCAGGCTGTGTGTTGGGGTCCAGATATGGGGAAGCTGCCGCTCCAAATCTGAATCACTGTTCTGCTTGATTACAGCAATATGCATGACAATAACAATGGCACTAATGAGGCTAGCCCTTGGCAGGTCTTGCTTAATCCCTTACTCTACACTGCAGCATGCCGAGGTAAGAATTTTTATATGGTTTACATTTGAGAAAAACCACATTTTAGAGGTGTCGGCTAAAGTTCTCAGCTAGAAATCTGTGTAGAAGGATTGGCAGATATAAATTGCTTAAAGATTACACAAATTTCTTTTCACATTCTTGAAATGTCCTGTGGCTAGTTTAGTCTGAGATCACACACCAGCTTTAATGTCAGATACACTGGGGACAGTGGAGACCAAGTGAGGTCATGCCATAGAACTGGACAAGATGATGCAAACCCATTGGTACACATGAATCCATCAGACACTGTCATGGAAACTATTATTGATGATGGGTATTATATACAGATAATGTCTCTAAAAAGATAATAATTATGACATAATTTATAATAGAGGAAAATTAGAAACAACCCAAATGATATTTATTTGCTGCTGGATAAATGAGCTTTGCTCAAATCAGCAGGAGGATGATAAGTAAACACTGAAATGACATCATATAAAATATTTAGTGATAAGGGGGAAAGCCTCATATGCCAATTATAAAAAGGCAGGCTATAATTATAAATAAGGAACACTAATTAAGATAGATTGAAAAGTACTAGTCTGTACAATAGTGCCAGGAATCCCTTGGGTTGTGAGATTTTTTGGAGCCTTTTTAACTTTCTTATTTGGCCTTCTATGAGTCTCCTACAATAAACTCACAAATATATACCTTTCAAAGTACTCTCCTTCCCCCAATGAAAATTAAAATGTAATGATGGAGAACTGAAGGATTATAGGAAAGAAATGTTACAAAGAGCTTGAACTTTTTGAGGACAGTGGGTCCCAAGGATGGGATGAGAGCGATCGATAGCAATCTTTCTTCTCCCAGGTTGTTGGGTCGATTACTGCTCTTCCTGAATTAGAATGGCATGGCACTGAAGCACAATTTGAAATGATCTTCTGAAGCTGCACAGGTTACCAAGAAAGGTGAGTGGGGTCATGATGCAGGTTCCCTGGGACACAATATTCTTTGCTTACATACAGATAGTGTCACGAACTTTGGTCTTATTAAAATTTGTACTAGCCACCACCTGTTTAGCTATCCTGGAGAAAGGTGCTTCTGAGAAGCCCATGATGAGTTCTTTCAGAAGGTTCCTCATGGGAGACTTCTTAATGCATATGCTGCAAACCTTACAGCTCAACCAGCCACGTCTCTGAGCTTGGCACTCCCGCATTAGACAAAGCTAAAAGTATTATTGTTTACCAAGAGAGATAAATTAAGATGATAGACATCAGCAGAGCAGACTTCTTCCTGCTAGATACCTTGTTGTTTGACTTAAAATTCACAAATGTATTTTGCAAATAGAGCAGTCATTTGATAGATGGTGTTTGTGAACATGTCCCTTTGGGATCTATTGCTTCTTCCCAGTGCTCGGATAATGATGATTTACAGGACATATTCTTCACTGAGCCTTCTAGAATTTGAAGGCTGAGAAACTATCCGCATAGTTGCCCTGAGCTGCAGAACATGGTGATGGAAGAGGTTAGTGCATCTCCTCTCATACTTACAGATGAGCAAGCTGGGGCTGGATGAGAGATGGGGAGCCTAGCTGCATTTTACTTTTCTCACCTCTTTCCTGCCAGCAGTGTGCATTACTCATTGCTGTGCTTACTGCTGCACAGAAGGGAGGGTGTCTAGCACACTGAGGGGCTGCGGCCAGGCTACTGAGCTTTCCCTCCATGGCATAGTCATTTCTTGACCACCTGTTATGTGTACAATGCAAACACAGGCAGCATTTACTTTAAGATGCTATATATTCTCCAACATGACCTACATACACTAGCTCTTTGGTTGGGATCTAGTGATTAGCCTGACAAGGGGCTGAGTCCAGAATGGTGTCTGTCACTTTCCAATAGTTAATTCCTGCCCGCTCAGCAGCACTTTTCTGATCAGTGACCCTAGAAAGTGTTTGTCTCTGTGGTAATGCTGCAAGATAAAGGGGGCTCAGATCCTGAACCACAGGAAGGATGGTAGTCTCAGTGATCTGTCCTGGACTTCTAGTCAAGTTTTAAAACCCCAATTGACTGGTTTCAGACTTGAGGAGATCATATTTACTTGTTATCACAGGTTACCTCAATGTTTCTGAGCAAGATGGCAGCATTATGTTAACAGCTATGGAAAGCCACAGAAGCATGAGAGAGATTATTCTTACTTTCAGAAAAATTGCAATATCATCATTAATATAAACTTATAGCATGTGGGTTCTCAACTGGTAGCACCAGCCTCAGCAAGTGTTCAAGTTCCATGCAGACCTACAGGTACATACATAATGGGGGATAGGGTCAATAACGTGTTTCAACAAGTTGTGTTGGTGATTTTGAAGCAGGCTGGACTGTGACAGAAACTGATATAAAAAAAAAGCTGCACACATAGCTTCTGCAGAAGCAGCCAAGAGAAGACAGGGCTTATTTCATTTCAAAGTTCAAGGTCATAGTCCCACATGGCGAAGTAGGGATCAAGTCAACTAGAAGTTAAATAGGTTGATCTCACTGTCCCTATAGTCAAGAAGCAGAGTACAAGCATGTTACTGTGTTGGAGGAGGCTACTTGCTCTTCCGGGCCATCCAGCTAGCTTAGACCCGAAATAACCACATAGAAACTTTATTATTTAAATCACTGCTTGGCCCATTAGCTCTAGCTTCTTATTGGGTAACACTTACATATTAATTTAACCCATTTCTATTAATCCGTATATTGCCACATAGCTGTGGCTTACCAGGTAAAATCCTCAGCATCTGTCTCTGGCAGCTGCATGGCATCTCTCTGACTCTGCCCTTCTTCTCCCATGCTATAGGCCAAGCCAGTTCTTTATTCATGAACCAATAAAAGTAACACAGGGACAGAAGGACTTCATACATCATTTCTGTTCATCCCCCTTTCTTCCTAGATACAGTCCATGATTCCCTGTTCAGGGGACGGGAAAGCCCACAATTAAGATGGGTCCCCCATATTAATTAAAGGAATCAGGATAATTTCCCATATGATTGCTCAGAGGCCTATCTTGTGGATTGTTCTAGAGCCTTTCAAGCTGACAGGTAACCCTCATCACCACAGCATGTTTTCAGTAGAGGGCCACAAGAGTGTCCTAGGCATGAACAAGTGACATCCTCCGAGCATGGAGGACTAGCTCTTCTTTTCAATTTTGACTTCTCCCCTTCAAGTGTTTGTGTCTTGTGTAATAGACAAACAGCCAGCTCTTATCTCCCATGGAAGAAATATTGTTTTTGAATCAAATCAAACCTTCAACACCAGAAGTGATGTTTGGAGTGGTGAGACCTCAAGGCTTGGGGGGAAAGGCTCAGCCCTACTTTCCTATCATCAGCTAGACAATCGTGTGAGATCAGTGTCTAGTCTGGGTCTTTGTCTTTTAGAAGAAAATGGTATAGGGAGGAGCTGGGATTGGAGGGAGGATTAAGAGAGGTACAGCACAGCTGATTAAAAGCAAAGCCTGGCAATTAGGAGGAAAGGTTAATGGAGTCGAGGCCACTTCTGTAGCACAAAGTGTCCAGGAGGCAGATTAGTGACAGTCTTTGAGTGCACGAAAGGTTATGAAGAGGACACTTCATGATGATTTCTTCCTCTCTGAGGCACTAACAGGGAGAAATGAACCACCACGCAGCAAACCCATTCAGTGAAAGCAGCGAAAGCAGCTTAGTCGCTCAACAGGCTCCAAACAGAATCCCCCACTACTTACAGAGAAAAAGTCCCGTCTCAGGCACAAGGACAGACAATGTCAGTGTTCTGGGCACAGCTCCTTCTGGAAGGTTTTGACACTGGGGGACCTTGAGTCCCAGAATATAGCTGACATGTGGTCTTCAGTTCAGTGTTTGCAGTGTCTGTGAGTAAAGCCCTGTTTGTGCTGGAAAGCACCGGAAGAACCTGGAAAGGACACATTTGGAAGGCAGGTAGCCCATCGCTGATAAGCGGAGACATTAGCAAGGTCATGGTTTCAGACTGTTACAACTTTGCTGTCCAACATGCACAGGTCCCCAAAGTTCCCTACAAAGTTAAACATTCCCCCTTTGTACGGGACTTCCTTCCTCTCCTGGGGCGTATTCTCTGCTCACTTCCTGTTTTTTTTTTTTTTTTTTTGTAGCATCTTCTAGTCAATCACTTTTGTGTAGAATCTATTGTAATATCTATTCCAGGAGAACCCATGCTAATATGAAGAATCAGTGTTTGCTGGATTAAAAAAAAAAAGTCCTCAAACATAGTGGCTCAAAACAGGCACCCCCCCACAGGGTTCATGTCTTTGAAGCTGGTGATTTATGATGGGCTTAGCAAGAAGGCTCTGTGAGTTTGGAAAGGTGACACAGCCTGAAAAAAATAGTCACCGATGGTACTGCAGGCATATATGTTTTTAGCTCTGAAATTTGGGTTGGATCTGTAACCTGATTGGGTAGAATGTAACAAAACATTGGAATAAGTCATAGTATAGGCCAGTCTTACACAATTTGCCTCTGGTTTTAGATTTCCACCACCTAACTTGATTGTACTCCAACACATACATTGGATAGTAAGGGACCCCACTGGCAGAGCCCCTTAGCCCTTTCATCTCCAGCTCCAGTTATACTAAATCATGAGTCTAGCCCATTGGCCAGCTAAGCACACAGACATAAGTGAGTCAACCAGAAATCAACTGAACTGAACACAGCACAAAAAAAACCACCCACTGCCTACTCCTAACTCCTGCTGTAGAACAGTGCATTAAATAAATAACCACTGTTTTAAGTCATTCTGTTTTGTACAGTTAGTTATGACAAATATAGACAGCTACTTTCAGCTCTTACTTCCTTAAGGCTTAAAGCCTGGATCATAGAGCCGGAGACAGCCTGTCAACCTTTCTATCCATTTTATTGCTTCTCTGGCCTCAGGAGTTTGCCAAGAGGTATCAGAAAAAGGAACTCTCTTCACTATACAGAGCAGGCGCAGAGTGCCCATTCACCCACATGAGGAATCTGGCTTAGTGCCGGGCACTGTGCTGTGGCTGAGACTTCCTTGCTAAAATTCCTTCCCCAAGGGATGTGTGAACAACATCTACTCGCTTCCTAAGGCCCTAATAACAAACCAAGGCACAATTCGGCTACATTTCACTCTTGGTAACCAGTGAGTGTCTTGGGATTGCTTACTAAGCAGGGGCAAAGGTAGCCTGCGTGTAATAGATTTTCCTACACAATCCTACTCTGTGAGCTCTGTTCCCATAGAACTTCATTTACTACTCTGTGAGGAATGTCTCAACCTGCCCAAGGAATGCCTCTGGCAAGATGTCACCTCCCACCCACAGCACAGCAGTTTGTCACTGCACTCCAAGCTTTATGTAAACAGCCCTGTTCACCAGGAGATCTTCTGCATCCTGAACTATCATCATAGAAAGTCAGTGAAGGCAATGCAGTAGCAGCATGGCCTTGAACCCTAGATTCTGTTGAATCTCCGCTGGGCTTTCATTCCTCAGCAGCTGTCAATGGGTGGTCATTCTAGGTGAAGGATTACTGGCAAGAGCAAAGCGGTCCGGCTGGAAAGTTTTCATCCATCAGGGATGATAGATTCCTCAGAGTTCATCAAGGACCCTTTCTCTTTCATGAAGGACCCTTCTCTCAGTCTTAGCCCCTCCCCAATCCCTGATGGCTGGGAAGAATGGCAGATGCTCAAGGGACAGTTCCATGACCCTCCCCACTACTACAACTCACTTCAAGGAGGTGATGTCAACCATTTACAGGCCCAGTCCTGATGGGATCTTGTAAGTAGGCAAAGTTAATCTCGTGACAATGGCAGCTGCTTTCTTGGAGGATAGGGCTAGACAGCAGAGTTACCGAATCCGCTTCAATTATGGCTCCACTGTTCCACTGATAATTTTCCTTCAGTGATTATACCAACTACCTACAGAGGGCACTTGGATATCCTAGCTTCTCTTATTCTTTTCTTTCTGCATCGGGCTTTCCTTTTCAATTCAAGTTCTCTACAGGCATATGCACATATTTTAAAAAGAAATTAAGGATTTCTGATTCTGCTTGAAGTAAGTCCTGAAGTTAATACCATCTGCTCCTGTTACGTGTGATCAAGGACCACAACTCCCTTCTTAAATGTACTGTTTACATCTGTTTGTTCAAAGGACCTGACTGGGAAACAAAACAGAAACATGGAATCAGGAGAGAGAAAGATGAAGGTGCTGAGCAGAGAAACATGGAGGGCATCTTGAGAACCCAGTTAGCTAATGAGGGAACTCTGAGACTGCACAGTGTGCAGAAGGCCTATGAAGCCAAGCATGACTCAGGTAGATTTTTCCCTGAGATCCAAGGCTGGTCCCCAGGACTGGTAGCTTCTGGATCTAGCTCCCAGGATGTCTGAGCCACAGCTGCCCTTACCTACATTTCTATACTTGGCGGGGATGGGTCACTCCAGAGAGATGCTTGAAGTTCCAGAGAACTGTCATCTACCAGGCAGGACTCCAAGCCTCAACCAATGACTGCTGGGAACCCAAGAGCAAATGTCTAAACATTATCCTCCATGTGTGTGCCCTCAAGGCCCAACCACTCCTGCTGACCCATCATTGCTGGTGTGGCGCCTGGGATGGAAGCCACTTATAACAAGTTCATCTGGAATTACTGCCTCTCTTGCTCTGACTTTCTTCCCATCCTCTGCTGCAGCTCCTTAGGCTCAGTCTACTTAGGTTAACTCTGGAGAGGATTGTATTTTCCACTAATGAGTTCCTGGCTGATAGACCTGAGCTGGAGAGGTGACACTGGGTTTCCTGGTAGGATGTTTTGTGAAGACACAGCAGAGCTGTGGGATGTAGGGTCAAACTTGCAGGAAGGGATAGGGTGGAGTGGCAAAGGTTCAGCTGTGTGACAGCACTGGAGATCTGGGGGTGCTTGGGATCACGGCACATGGTGTAGTAGAGGCGTCAAAGCATTTGCCTGAGAAGATGAAGGTGACAGATGACATCGATCAGGCAGCTATGCTTCTAGGAGAGGGCTTTTCCCAGGAACGCAAGACCCCTTCGAGCAGTGATGTTCAACCTTCTTGATGCTTCAAAATTTTAATAAAAACCCCAACCATAAAATTATTTTTGTTACTACTTCATAACTGCAATTTTGTTTTTATGAATCATAATATAAATATCTGATATTTTCCCTGGTCTTAGGCAGCCCCCATAAAAGGGTTGTTTGACCCCCAAAGGTTCATGTCCCTTAGGTTGAGAACTGCTGTCTTAGAGGAATACTCCCATACCTACAGTAGTGGTGTAGGAAGTTCTTCTGTTCATATGTTGCTTTCATTGGCTAATGAATAAAGAAAATGCTTTGGGCCTGAGAGGGCAGAACTTAGGTAGGTGGAGAATACAGAACTGAATGCTGGGAAGAAGGGCAGAGTGAGAGACACCATGGATCTTCTACATGAGATAGACACTGGTTAGAATCTTGCCGGTAAGCCACAGTCACGTGGCCATACACAGATGAATAGAAATGGGTTAAATTAAGATGTAAGAATTAGCCAATAAGAAATTAGAGCTAATGGGCCAAGCAGTGTTTTAAGGAATACAGTTTCTGTGTATAACTTTAGGGGCTAAGCTAGCCGGGTGGTTGGGAAGAACAAGCAGGCCTCTCCCATCACAACACTGTAGCATCTCCTTTTCCCACTTAGCTGTGATCCAAGGTGAAAGTGGAGGCAGGGAACAATTCAGAGGGAGTCAGCTTTGACCAAGAACTGCTGTTGGGCACACAGCAAAAAACAACCGAAGGAGGCAAAGAATGGAATAGAAGCCAGTAGGACCAAGAGGTCTTGCAGCCTGGAAAGGCCAGCTGCTAACGGACAGCAGGTAGCATGCTAAACGGATGCATGACGGGACCCATCTCATTGCATAGAAATTGGGACTTGTTTCACACCTGTGTTTGAAACACAAAAGATGCACCTTAGGGTGTGTCAGTGATGTTTCTTCTCCACACTCACAGAGGTTTTAAATTCCTTTTGGGTGATACCCAGCATCCTTGTTAAGGGAAGGGGACACACACCAGGGTAAGGAGAGGACAGGACAAATGGCTGGCTGGGTCTGATGTTTACCCAGTGGCTGACACTTTGTCTTGCAGAGTGTGTGCTGTCATTGCCATTGTTTTTCTAATCTAATAATAAGATTCTGTCCTAGGAGCTGACATTCGCCCAAACCCAGCATCCAGAAAACATCACGTTGCATCCAATATGATTTATGGCGTGATGGCTTCCCTCAGCCTTCATTTGAAATGCTATGAATGGCCCAGATGGATACACAGAGTCTTTGTAATTTCCACTTGCAGCTTGCCCAGAATTGTCACCCTGGTCTTTAGCCAAGGATTGGACCTTGGGATGTAATGTATGTACCCTTAACTCATTTAGGGTATTCCCATCAACTCACCGGAGAGCCGAATCTCCCTGTTCATGAAAGCCTCTACACCTGACACAGAGAAGTGGTCAGAGAGGAGAGAGAGAGCGGGTGGGAGGGATTGTTCATTGCTTACTTAAACAAACAACAGTGTTATCATGCACTGCTGTAACCCAAGGTGAGTGCCAAATAGTACATTAGGAATGGCAGGTTGAAATCAGCATCTGGAGTGACAGGTTGAAGTCAGCATCTGTACTTCCACCTAGGCATAGGAATGAGTAGTAGCTAAGGATATCTGTTTTGGAAACAGCCTGAGCTGAGGACAATATTGAATGTGTCATTTATGTGACCTGTTTAATCACACTGGACTTGCTGTACATGAGCAAATCTAAGTATTTATATCCCCAAACTCGTTAGAGGCTGGGAGAGAATCATGGTTAGGTATTGTTCAAAAGGCACAAATATTCATGGATGACTATGTTCTGAGTATCTAACATTGTGGTAGTGGTTGTGCTAATTTGCCCCGGGATAATTCTTATGTCATATGTATATATGCTATACATTGTTCACTTATTTTATGCTGGATGAAACTCACGAGTGGGTCATTAATTTAATGTAGTGACTTGTGGCCAACATTTAAAAAAGGAGATAGAACAAAGTAGAAACATCAGAGTACACTGACTATATTGAGGTGCAATATTTATAGCATGTTCCATTTTCAAAAATAGCCCCAGAGCTCTTCCTGTCGGTCTCCTCCTTTAGAATGGCACTTCCTGCTCTGCCATCCAGAGGTAAGGTTTGTTTCTCATCCCATGGAAAATACAAAGTCTCCGGATTGCTCTTGAGCAATAATAGACAAGGCCCAAGGCCGGAAGGCTCTCTAGTTACTGAGGCTGGGTTAGAGTCCATTGCCATCTAAGACCCTCATGCATGGTCTGAGATACAGTGTTGCAAGTTAGACCACCCTGAAGTTGCCATTCTGGGCGGAAGACTAAACTCGAGGTCGTCTTAAGACTCTCCAAGCTAACCTCTCAGGCCGCTGGTGGCCAGTAGGTGGCTTCACTGCTATCATCAGGAGCAGAAATAGCTGCCTAGCTAGATCCTGCCTGAATAGTCACCCACCAACTCCACTGCACAATATAGTTGTTTAATTTTTTTTAGAGGATGGTGTTGTTTGAGACAGGGTAACACTGTGTAGCCCTGACTGGCCTAGAAGTTAGAGAAGTTGGCCTTCCTCTGCCTTTTGACTAATAATATAGTTGTTTTAAGCCTACATGTTAGGAATACCGTGTTATACAATAACAACCAGTTCGGGATGTGAGTTATAAGGTAAGACTTTTATTATTATTATTATTATTATTATTATTATTATTATTAATCTTATACTTCTAAACAAAATGAACAAGGTGATGGAACAGACTTAGGTGGCTTTCCAGGAGAGGACTTACTCTCTCTGAGGAGCAGATGGGGAGTGAAGTGGCAGGGGGAAGGTGGGGAGAGGGGGAAGAGAGGAAGGAGGAAGACCTGGGATTAGTATGTAAAAAACAAAAATTAAAAAAAAATAAATAAAAAAATTAGCTTAAAGTAAAAGCTTAAGTCATTTAGCTTAAAGTAAGAGCACTCGTGCTGAGTGCCTGCCAGCTGTCCCTTGGTGTTGTAGACTTGATGAGCACATGCTAGGTGTTCTGGTAGTAGCTCTGAGACTCAACTTTCCCAGTGTCAATGCGAAATCACAAGCCTCACCTCCAAGTGAATTAGAGGCCAAATATTAGTGACCATGGTCTGGGGACACAGATTCAGGCTACCCCCAAAATCAGAGTTCTAAAATAGTAATACTCGATCAGGTTGTACAGTAACATAACAAAGACATCACAAGAAACATCGTAAGTTGAGGTGCTGTGCTGGTTTGTTGTTGTCAACCTGACACAAGTCTGCAGGGAGCTGCAGTTGAAGAATTGCCTCTAGCAAAGAGGCCTGTAGGCATGTTTGTGACAGATTTTCATGACTAATGATTGAGGTAGGTGGGTCTAGGCCATGTGGGTGGTGCCATTCCCTGGGCGTCAGCTCTACAAAAAGGTTAGCTAAACATGGGCAGGAGAAAAACCAGCATGTAGCGTTATTCCGGGTTCTTGCTTTGAGTCCTTGCTCTGTCTTCCCTCACTGATAGATGATGAACTGTAACCTGTAAGCCCAATAAACCCTTACTTACTGAAAGTGCCTTTGGTCATGGTGTTTATCGGAGCAACAGGAAGCAAAATGGGGCAGACACTTTGAAAATACATCGGTTTAAACATTAGGTAACCAAGTTAAAGCAAAGCAGGGAAATGTCAGTTATGGGCTTCAGACGCCATCTGATGGCATTCTGAGCTTTTTGGTTGGTGGGTGGGAGCTATGTGTCTTTACATCCAAAAGATTTACACAGTGCTCACAAAGATGTGAAATCACATTAGAAATGACAATAAATGACTATTAAGAAGCCTAAAGAGAGCACAAAATAATTGGGCTCTGGTCTTGCAACATTCAAATTCTCTACAGTCACTGAAACTCGACTCAGTTACTCAGCCTTACAGGAAGGGTGACGTGAAGGGTGGTGGTGTTCTTTCTAGGAAGCTTCCTTTGCAGTACTCACTTGAACGATCCTGACCATGTTGCATAACTTCTCTGTACTGTTTTATTCTTATGTATGTATGTATGTATGTATGTATTTATTTATTATAAATCTGCTCCAAAGGGACTTTACAAGACTTAGAACTGTGTCTGGAATAAGGCAATCCCTACCTAAATGTGATTTAAATAGTTATATGTGTTGCATGGTGAAAATTATATTCCTGGTGCAGATAAAAAAAAAACTGAATGAGGAAAAAAAAATCACAGATTTGCCAAACAAGGCCAGTAGTATTGGATGTGGATCAGAGGTCAATCCTCTTGGTGGCAATGTGTTTTCTGTGTAGCAGTTAAGTTCTCCGAGTAACCCTTTGGTACTGTGACATCAGGACCAAATACGTAGTCCTACAGCCTACTTAGAGTAAGGAACTCTGGCCAGAAGAGGTGTGCCAAGTAACATATATTTCTGGGTATCAACAGATGGCTTCTGCTACTTGGAAATTGAAGTCCTATGCACTAATGTTCTTGACCTTGCTGGGTCCTTCTCATGGCCACTATTCATTCACTGTGTCTTAGCAACATGGTACCTTCGGGTGTAAGGTGATTTGTGATTGGATGGGGGGAAACGCTTTAGAGCAGAGTTTGTTGCCTCCCCTTTGGCAATGGCTCCAGGACAACCAGGAAATGTTTGTCTTGATGGATCCCTTTCTTCATGCCAAAGTTTACTATTTGGGCCTGTAAACTATCTGGGCGATAGATTAAATGAAAGATGTGAAATTTCTCTACAACTTCTCAATTCTACTGAATTGATTTCAGTACCATCAGTCTCAGACTCTATAAGCAGCACTCACTTTTGGCCTGAAGGCCTAATTGTCAGATGAAAAACTGGAAAGCCTGCAACCAACACACTTGAGGCTACATTTCATAAGCTCAGCAAAAGTGTCTTGTCTATGACTCTGCCCTGCCCCGTCGGTTAGTTCAAATATCAATTTAGTTCATTCACTGGGATTTGCACTTGGAGTTCACTTGCCACTTGTTTTTTGATGCACATAACAGGGTCTGTGTCAATTCCAGTATCTGAGGAGTAAAAACAAAAGGTCCCTTCAGCACTGACACAACAGAACTCTAAAAAGAGGACTGCAGAATGGATGGATTCCTACAGAGGAGGCAGGAATGCGTGCACTGAAGCCTTCTGAGCATCGTCCTTACTGCTCTCTGGAAGCCTCAGACTTGGGGAGAGGAAGAGATAAGGGGAGAAAAGGTCCTATTGAACCACATAAAGAGACACTAATGGTGCTGGGAAAGTCTGGGAGCCCCAGGAACTTAAACAGGCAAAAGCCCATTCCCTGTGTCTGACTCACAAGACAAGCTGACAGAAGGAGGGGCTTTGGCAGAATAGGCTGTGCTACCAACATACTTCTTGGTCTCAGTCTTCTGTCCTAGAGGTGCCCTTGTATTGAAATATACTTTATTAATGTATGGACCTCCAGGATCTGCCTCAGATGACCCTGGGGAATGTTTTGAAGTGTAAAACCTCAAGTCAACAAGCATGTCCCCAAACACACACTTTGTGTAAAGATACCGAAGCATCCCTTCTCCTCTTGAAGACCTTCAGGTTTGATGTGATGAGCTAGGAGACACTGATGCAAAAGCAAAGCTGGGTACTGAGGGAAGCCCTGACAAAGATAAAGCTTTAGCAAGACTTTGTCGCTTTCCATTGATCAGCATTCAGTGGGAATCTCAAGAGAGGACAAATAAAGTCTCTTGTCCAGGCCTGGAAATGTCTTGTTTTTATCTGGAAGCCTTGTGCTCATCTTGCCCCTTGCTGCGAGTAGTGCTGTCTGCAGTAGCTTAGTATCTTTGCTTAAGAGTTCGCATTGCTGGCTTTTGATGACTTTAAATCAAGACTGCTGGAAAACCCAACTAAGTGCAGGGAAAGGCCTGATAAGTCAATCTGCAATAGAGAGAACGAGATGAACAAAAGAGAACTCTATTCCGTGGGATCAGTTCTCTCAGTTCTCCACTGGGAGCAAGTATCCCTGCTCTTCTTCAGCCAGGCTGAGGGCATCTTTGTCAACATCTTAGAGGTTCCTTGGGAGAAGGGTCTCATTAGCACCAGGAGCCCTCCTGCAGGAGCAGGTGTAGTTGGAACCCTCCGTGATGTTTGAACCATCCAGAGGCGTCAATTACCACAGCCAGTCATTAGTATGCATCACAGTGATTCTTAGTCTTGCAATCACTGTAATTAATTGCACACACTGGATTGCTTCTGATTAAGTGGCTTCAGTTTTATGACTAGGACTCCTAATGATTATTCTCTGTACTGATCCAAATGCCTCAAGCTTCCGTGGGAATCCCGCTCAGCGGCAAGCGCCCTGAAGCTACGGATTCTATGAAGGAAAATCCTCCTTTATTCATCCTTGGAGAAGCAAGGAACATTTTCTAAGAGGAATTTATCCCAATGTGCCTAGGTACCCGGCAAGAGGGGACCGAAAACAAGTCCAGCCAGATTTCAGAAATCTGTCCTTTGAATATGACATTAGAACTTGTTTTGCTTTTGTTTGTCTTTAAAATCATCAAAGGAGGGGCTTCAGATTTTAATAAATTTTCACAGCTTCCTAGGTGGCAAAAAAAAGAAACAAATGTCTAATGTCAGGGAAAAAGCTAAAAGGGTTGTCCTGGTCCTGGCCTCTGCTTGTTCTTTCTTGGGATTTACCTAAGGAAGTAAAAACGCTGTTACCAGAGCAGGTGTGAGGGTGTCCTATGAGGCAATGTTCAGGTTTCACGCGTAATATTAGTAGTGTTGTGGAATATTGCTTGAACTATGTAAAGATATGTTGTATTTGTTTATGCTGTATTTGTTTAACTATGTTAAGATGTGTTCCTGCTTTACCTTGCCTACCTAAGGCATCTGATTAGTCTTCTGCCAATAGCTAGGCAGAAGATAGGCAGGGATCATGGACAGAGAGAATAAGTAGGGGGAGAAATCTAGGCTTGAGAGAGAAGAAGGGGAGAACAAGAAAAAAAGAGAGGGACATGCCTGGGGCCAGATACCAGACAGTCACCAGGCAGTCAAACACAGAATAGGACAATGAAAGGAAGATTAAAAAAAAAAAACAACCCAATGCAAAACAAAGATGAAGAGAAACAGGTTCGTTTAAGTTATAAGAACTAGTGGGGCAAGCATAAGATAAGGTCGAGCATTCTAACTAATAATGAGTCTCCATGTCATGATTTGGGGCCTGGTGGTCCAAGAAAACCTTCTACCAGCAGTGATAGTACAGAGTTATTAAGAGTACAGGCATAGCATACACTCCATGGAAACAAATATGAAACCTAAGTGGTCCCTCTGCTTTAGGGTTTTTTTTTAAAAATGATTTTAGGTAGAGGGAGAAGCAAAATTCCCAGGAACAGGGATCCTTATCCTGATTGACAGATGGACTGTTATCTAACTTTGATCTGAGTATGTGCAGGTCATATGTCCCATATTGTTAAGTACCGTCTGCTCCATCATGCAAAGAGATGGTGAATAGAGGGTTTCCCTGATAGGTCAGTTCAATCAAGGTTTCATCCTCACTGTGCTTGAGCCCAATGCAGATTTAAGTTGGTCTTGTATAGCCCACTTTTGACCAGGGATTCCCTCACTACAACTTACCCACAGGAGGAGAGATGCTGGGTGTTACTCTACCGGGGAGAAGCAGACACATTGTTTCTGGTTGCTGAGCTGTACCAGCATTCACTTGCCTACTGAAGTCACGTTCAACTGAATGGGGATGGGCAAGGGAGAAGTCCTTGCAGAGCAGGGTACCCTTGGCAAGCTGTCTGTAGCTATTATAGTTCCTGGGGATATTGTGCATGTCTGAAAATTGTTACAATTGCTCATTGTCTTGCACAAAGGATTTTGGAATTTATTTGTGTTGCTCCTTGGATGTACATTAGAAATAAATAATGTTTGTTCTTCCTTCCTATAGTTTAATGTGTCATCAACTCTTTTTTTTTTGTCTGACTCACCACACCAGTAAACTTCATAACATTTGGTTACCATGGATTTACCACCTGTTCCTCCCCCCCCCTTAACTCTTCTTTCTGTCATTTATCCTGCAGCTTGTATTGTGATATCTCTCTAGCTCATGCTAGAAACTTCAGTCAGTCTTGGTCTGTGTTTCATCCCATTTCCTATTACTCCCTCTGCTCCCAGACATTCCTGGACCTTGTTCCTTTCCCTACATCATCTTGCTGAATCCTGGTAATCGTTCACTCCCTGATGACAACAGATTCTAACCTGACTTATTTTCTGCAAGCTAGGAATGCTGTTTTGCTTATGATACACTTCTGATTTTCCAACTTGTGGTACAGAGTAACTGATCAGTATATACACTCCTTTATTTCACCCTTCTTTTCTTCATTCCTTCCTTTTTCCTTCCTTCCTTCTTTCCTTCCTCCCTCCCTCCCTCCCTTCTTCCATCCCTCCCTTCTTTCTTCCCTCTTTCTTTTCTTTTTCTTTTTCTTTTTTTTGAGACGGGCTATCACTATGATACTCAAGCTAGTCTTAAACTCCCAGGCTGATGTAAGGGTTCTGTCTCCATTTCTCCAGGACTGAAACTGTAAGTGTGTGGCATTGCACACTGCTTAGTGTGTGTCATTTGTTGACTGAAGTGTCCTCCTTTTACTTTGGTCTCTCTCTTCAGGCCATCCCTCTTCTGCCCTTTTTCATGTTCAGTGTAAAACTACCTCCTTAATATAGATCTACAAGCTTTCAATCAGTTGGCCCCGGGTTAATTATATACTGCCATCTTCTATCACTTTTCCATATGAATTCTATACTGAGGACACCGAAAATGGCTTGTTCTTTCCTGGGCGCAGAAAACAACACACTATTTTCTCTTATCTTGGCAGATGCTGCTTGCATGGCCTCATTTCTACTTTCAAGTGCCACACTTCTTTCTCTCAACTCTGCTCAGTTTGGAAGATGCAATTTACATGTCCTTTCAGTGAGCAAAGTTTCTATGGCTCTTTCCTCCAGGCCGTCCTCAGGGGTCGTTTGCACTGAAATGCACAGGGCTATACCTACTTTCTTCTCCTAAGAACCGCAGTGCTTTCTTAGTTTAATACCTTAGTTTCTCTGAAGAGACTATGATGAACGGAGTGTTTCTCATAGTGCTCTTGCCCAGTTATTCAAGTTTATTTGCCTCATCTCTGGGGCATATTATGACCATATTTTACTCTCTATTTTTTTCATTTACAAGTATCAATTCTTCAGTGACAGAGCATTCATTGTTTAGTGGCAAATATCAAATAAAGTTAATAGGATGTTAAAACCTCTACATTTTTGCTTGTTACTAGAGAAAGTCTAAGGATCCTAAATTCTGAAGTGATATGTCTCTTAAATATCTGAAGAGATTGTGAAGATGGTTTGTGGGATGAAGTCAGCATTGAATGTCATCCGTGAAGACACAGAGGAACAGGGCCATTTTAGAGTCAGGTGTATGTTGGGTGTCAAGCTCTGCACTGAGAAGGAGAGGAACAGGTAACTTTACTACTTCCTTATCAACAGGACCACACAGAGAACCCACAATGGTCCTCATCAACAGGATCACACAGGGAACCCACAAT
>NW_004949198.1:867956-880696 GCF_000317375.1 Microtus ochrogaster
GGATCACACAGGGAACCCACAATAATCCTCATCAACAGGATGACACAGAGAACCCACAATGGTCCTTATCAACAGGACCACACAGAGAACCCACATTGGTCCTTTAGGGATAGGAACCTGAGCTCTGTGAAGGTACATCTGGACATCCACTGTGGTGGGAGAAGGAAACTCCTTCTTGGATCTTATCCAAGGGTATTTCAGGGCTACACAAAGTGATGGGAGAGAGATGATTGGTAGAAACCAGAAAGAGAGAGTCACTGAAAGAGATCCAGGTACAGAATCTGTATGTGAAAAACTACATAACTACAATAGAAATTAAAGATCTAAATACATGGAAACTTTGGACATTATTGAGTTAGAAGACCCTAAAGGGTCAAGGTATCAGTTCTTATATACTTGGTCTATAGATTCATCATAATGCCACTCCGAGCCTAGTAGGATGTTATATAGATCTTGACAAGGTAATTGTTAAGTTTGTGAAGAATATCAAAAGACTCAGAATAGTCATATTGAGTAGGAGTAACAAAGCCCAAGCAGTCATGTGATCTGATTTCAAGAATCAACAGAAAGCTACAACGTGGGATTTGTGGAAATATAGACACAGGAAGCTTAGGAGATGGCTCCATGTGAAAAGGGCCTGCTGTGTAAACATGGGGACCTGACTTTGAACCCCTAGTAGCCATGCAAAAGCTGGGTATAGTGATACATCTGTAATATTAACACTGGAGGAGGACAAGAAAGTCTGGAATTCAGTGGCCAGCTCAACTGAATTGATAAACTTTAGGTTCAGTGAGAAACACTGCCTTAAAATTAAGGTAGTGAGTAATAGATAAGGCATGCAAGTCAGCCTCTGGTCTCTATACATTTGAGTACACATGTGTACATATGTATATTCACCAAACACACACGCATGCACGCGCACACACACACTCAGAAAGCATGGTCATATATTAATGAAATATAGAGCCTATGAATAGACCCACACAAGTATTTTTAGCTGATGTTTATTTAATAAAGAAACAGAGAAAATTCAATAAAGAGAGTCTTTAAAAATGGCCTTGGGATATTTAAACATGCATTGAAAAACAACAAAGATAGACAGACACAGACCTTATATTGTCCACAAATATCCTCTGAGAATTGATCATATACCTAAATGCAAAAATGCAAAGGTATAAAACTTCCAGGAGAAATCACGGCAGAAAATCTATGCAGCATGCTGGGCGATGAATCTTAAACACAGTACCAAAACCATAATGTGTGAAAGAAAGACTGATAAATTGATTTTGTTAAAGTGATTGCTTCTGTTCTGTGAGAGACGCCATTGAGGGACCAGAAAGACAAATCACATATCAGGAGAAAATATGTGCTAGGTAAGCGTTTCATAAAGAATTTGTGTTCAAATGCAAAAAGAATTTATAAGTTCATCAATAGATAACAAAATCCCAATTGACAAATGGAGAAAAACAAGCTGAAGAGACAGTTTAGTGGTTAAGAGCCATTGCTGCTCTTGCAAAAGACACGAATTCAGCTCCCAGAATTCATATATTGGATGTCATACAATCACCTGTAACTCCAGTTCCAGGGGATTGCCCTCTTCAGGCTTCTACAGGCATCCACACATGTGCTCTTTGTCTCTGTCTCTGACTCTCTCTCTCTCTCTCTCTCTCTCTCTCTCTCTCTCTCTCTCTCACACACACACACACACACACACACACACACACAGTTTTTATGAAAAAGCAAAAAATAAAAAGAAGACCCAAATAGGTATTTTACCTACATTATATACAAATTGAAAACAAACCCACTAGAAACACACAACATTATCATTGGGGAATTGAAAATTATATTCACAACTGTAGTATGAGGCTACTTGTTTGTTCCCAGCTGCTCAGCCCTGAAATAATCACACAGAAACCATATTATTTGCAATACTGTTTGGCCAATAGCTTAAGCATATTTCTGGCTAACTCATATCTTAAATTAATCCATCTCCATTAATCTGTGTATTGCCATGAGGCTGTGGCTTGCCAGGTAAAGTTCCAGCATCTGTCTCTGGTGGAGCTGCAATGGCTTCTCCTGACTTTGCCTTCTTTCTCCCAGCATTCACTTTCATTTTTCCCGCCTACCTCTATTCTGCTCTGCGCAGGCCCAAGACAGTTTCTTTATTAACCAATAGTATTCACAGCATGCAGACAGGAATCCCACATCATACAACAAAATGCTACAACCTATTAGAATGCTTAAACCCCAAGCCTCAAAGTTCCTATTGGAATTGGCCTGGTCGCTCTCATAGCTTTTTTTTTTTTTTTATATCTCACATTTTTTGTTAGTTGCTTCTTTCCTTGTCTAATAGGCTCAGTTTTGCCTCCTTCATCAAATACTGTCAGTCTGTTCTCAGCAGTCTGTCCCATCACTAGATACACTTCACTCCCAGAAATGCACAGAAATGCAGCGTTTCTTTCACTTACAAATAATGCATTTATGGGACCAGGTGTGGTGGTGCATTCCTATAATTCTAGCAAGTGGGAGATAGAGGCAGGAGGGTAGTGAACTCCAGGTCAGCATGGACTCCAGAATTCATCTAAAAAATTATTGTATTTCTGTAATTGGCTAGAAACTTTGACATAGCATTTCTTCTGTCTGGAAACAAGCAGGAAAGTGGGTCCTGGGGCCCTTTCATTCATGCTCCAAAGCCTTGTCTTCCTATTGCAGGACTTGAGGAATTTCAGTGTACTTATCAAGTTCCGTGGGAGTTATGGATGGGAGCAACAGTCATTATTTCTGCTTTCAGCTTCTGCTCGTAACACATTCTTCTGTTCTCCACAATCACACAGGCTTGACTCACTGCCTCTCTAACATTCCACATAAATAAATATGACAAACTGAAGCAAACAGATTTCAAGCATGCAGATGTGGACATACGATGCCCAATCTACATAGGAGAAACCAATTTAGGTTCCAGAAAAATAATGGACTCCATATTGGAAGTCAAACTTACATATGATAAGTCATAGATACGATGGAAGATTTATGAATAGAATATAGAAGGAACTCTTACAAATCAGCACTATAAAGACAACCAAGCGGACAAAGACACGACTAGATGATTCTGCAAAGTATGTACGTAAAACAGGGAAAGAGAGCACTTAATGAGTCTCATCATTACCCATCAAGGCAATGTCAAAACCACCTGAAAGACTCCTTAAGGGCTGCCACATTGGCCATTGTGAAGACGACAGATAATGACAAAGGGCTGGAGAGAAAAGGACAGAAAAGAGCGCAGCGAACTTTCAAGTGGTGAGGGGAAGGCAGAATGGTGTCATGGCCTTGGGAAACAGCTTAGCCAGTCTTTAAGAAGTTGGACGTAGAATGATCCTATGTCTGCAATTCCGCTTTCAGGTCTATACCCCAGAGAAGTGAAAAGAAATGCTCTCGTAAGATATTATACATAAATGCTCCTAAAAAAAATCTGTGACAGTCAAACAGGAAAACAATGCCTAAATATTCACCAGTTGAGGAATAAATAAAATAAAGAATATGCATGCAAAGCTAGTCTACGAGTAGAATTTTTTTTTAATTAAACAATGAAATGAAATACGGATGCAGGCTATAACATGAATAGACCTTCTAAAAACAATTTCGAGACAAGGTTTTAGGTAGCCAAGGCTGATAGTGAACTCACTATGTTACTGAGGATGACCTTGAACTTCTGGTATTTCTGCATTAATGTCCTACAATCTGTGAATATGGACATATACTACATTGTCACTCCTGGCCAAGAGGATTCTTTAAAAGCATCTTGTTGTGGAGTGGGGAGAGACTCATGTGCTCCCATCCTTAGCTGGGAAGCTTTTGACACTTGATGACTTCTGAAGGAAGGGAAGTTAGTTTTTTATTTATTTTTTCTTAAGGTTGTGGCCTCTGGCAGGTAGATCACACTCCAGTGGGTGGGAGGGAGTGTTGGGATGAGTGATGGATCCGGAATGGGTTAGGAGGGGAACATAGGAGATAAATATGAACAAAATACATTGTATGCATTTATGAACTAAATAGAAATATTACAAAACACTATGCTGAATGAAAGAAGTATATAGCCAGTCATAAAAGACAACATACTACATAATTCTATTTAGGCAAAATAAACCTCTGAAAAATATGGAACTATTTAGAAATAAAGAGAAAGGGAATCTATGCCCAGTGTTTGAAAAAAGGGGGTGGGGAACTGGGATTGACTGCTATTGGTTGTATTGTTTTATTTTCCCCTAGGATAATGAAAAGTCAGTACATTTAACTCATAATAGTTTCACTGACCGTATTAAAAGCCACTAAACTTTGAGTGGTGGAGCTCTGTAGGATGCGGATTTTGCCAGTAAACATGCTAGAAAGATATACTAACCTAAAATGACAGCGATAGTGTCTGAGATCCAAGTACTCCTGTTTTGTTAAAAGGCCCCAGTTGTGGCCGTAAGGAGTCGTCATGGTAGTGTAGTGTCAGTCACTATCACAGTCACTGACCAGAACAGAGGATCCATGACAGGTAGGTTCTTCGGAGCTGTGCTGGGCCATTGGGTCCTATTTCTCAGTAAGGGATTCTGAATTTGAGAGAAAAACATGCCAAGAATATGGTCCTGTCCATTTGTCATGATGTCTGGACTTGCTGTGTGTGGGCAGCATCAGGGAGCTTAGTCATTAATTACTTCTTGATTGCTGCGTGCACAGCTATCCATCCTCTGACAAGACTGACTGGAAACACTGCACAGGGGCAGTAGCATTTGGCAGGTCAATAAACTCAAGCTGGATACCCAGATGTCTCCTCCTATCAACCAGCCCCAGTCCTGGTGAGATTAGCATATCACAAAACACAATTTGAAAAGACCTACCCAAGGAAGGATCTAAGTATGAGCCCTTATTAGAATTGGAAGTCTGAAAATGGCTGGAGCACTAATTCAATCCAAACCCCTTACTTTGACAATTAAGCCCTTCAAAATGAATGGTACCAGGCTGAGCCACTGCAGAATCTGTACAGAATCTCCATCATGGCACTTCAGGGTCCACTTTACCCCAACAGTATGCCTTTGGGCCTCAGCAAGTCACTGATCCTGGTACCTGATGAACCCAATAGTGCTCAGAACATGATACCCCACCTCAGAGAATCCATCTTGCCACACTCTGGCAGTGCAATATTGTTTCTCCACAGGGCCTAGATAAGTCTGTCTGAAAATGGAGATCTGACTCCCTGTGTTTATGCCACATCAGCACAGACACTCTTATGTTAAATTATCCAAACTCATTCATTTAGCTGTGGGGTGTATGTCAGCCTCTGCTGCAGAAAGCCGAGAGAAATGACTGAGAGTAATTCTATTCCATAAAGAGCTTCAATGAGTCTTGTCCAAAGCGGAGGCCATCCATGTTGTTCCCATGGCAACAAACATCCATTGGAAAGGAGCAAAGAGCCCAGACAGTAGTTTCCTGAAGTAGGCCTCTTAGAAGACTGCTTGACAAAAGCAAAGTGGGGGTATGAAATAGAGTTCATGTGATTGGGTGAACTGTGTTTCATTCAAGGAAAGGGAAAGAAAGAAGTTTGTCTTTTTAGGCATAGTTTTGGTATTGTAATAGGCTCAGATCTGAGTCTAAAGGGAAGACACTTGTGACCCAGCTTTAAGAATTGGACCAGGAGCACATGGTTAGAAGAAGAGATAGTTTTATAAGAAAAGGAAAGTACTCTCAAGCAAAGGACTGAGCCAACAGGACCCCAACCCTTTATCGATCATTTACAACACTTGCCTCTCACATACTTGTGCATTAGGGGCTTTTCTGGAGCCTGATGTTTGTTGTGGATGGCCCAAGTTAGGAGTGCTTTCCAGTCTTTCTCCACCAACTGGCTTCTTTTGGGTGTTAATCTTGCTCTCACTTTATCTAGCTTCTATTCTGCTGCCACAATCAAGTTATCTTGTCTAAAGATAACAGAGAGTATCTGTGAGAGCAAGAAATGGAGTGAGCATCTCTGTGGAGAATCTGTACTGGCTCATTGGGTATTAAAAAGGCAGAAGTGAGGATGGGTGGTCAATGCATGTGTATCCCACACACATTTATGGTGGGCTTATCCGCTTATGCATGAGCTCCTATTCTGTCATTGTATTAATTCTTCCTTTTGCTTGGCATGTTTTTTTCCCATGGCATTCCATAAGATTTTATGACATGATCAGAAACACATGCAAAAACGTAATCAATTGCTATCTTCCATGCATTAATGACATGATAGACATGGTATGACAGAGTCAAAGGAATAACATTCTTGTTTTATTGATTATAATTAAAGGCGATTGTAAATTTTTGTTTTTCTAGCATGATCAACTACTTTTGTGAAATGTTAACTTGGGAAGAGCTATGCTGATACATCTGTGATTGAATTGAGAGCCATTTGAGGGTGGAAACCACCACGTTAGACTACAAACCCCCGTTCTCTCTTACATCAGTGTTTTTATTTTTGTGTTTGTTTTCTCACTACTATTTCTGATACCTAGGGATAGTTTATGAAGGCTATGGACACCACAAAAACTCTGTAATGACTTTTACCTTAGGATATAGAAGGGAACTGGATGAAACATTCTAATGTTAAAGCTGTATAGACCTATCCAAGTCTCAGAATCCTGATGAAATTCTAAAATGTACTGTAGAATATTCAATCAGAGCATCTCAGTTTGGAGATTTGGACTGAGGTCTTACAAAACAATGAGACAAATGAATTTTTTTTTAAATTATTTATTTAAAAAATTACCTTTTCTCACTTTACAAATCAATGCCAGTTCCCACTCCTTCCCCTCCTTTTGTGCTTTCCAACTTCACCCCATCCCACCCCCTATCCACTCCTCAGAGAGGGTAAGGCTTCCCATGGGAGTCAACAAAGTCTAGGACGTTGCTTTAAGGCAGGACCAAGGCCCTCCCTACTATATCTAGGCTGAGAAAAGTATCCCTTCAAAGAGAATGGATTCCAAAAAGCCAGTACAAGCAGGAGGGCTAAATCCTGATGCCACTGCCAGTGGTCCCAGAGTCTGCCTCAGTCATACAACCTTAACTCACATTCAGAGGAACTAGTTTGGTCCTATGTTGGTTCCTTCACTGTCAGGCCAGAACTGGTGAGCTCCCATTAGTTCAGGTAAGCTGTTTCACTGGGAATCTCCATCATGGTCTCAACCTCTTTGCTCATATTCTCACTCCTCCCACTCTTCAACTGGACTTTGGAAGCTCAGTCCAGTGCTCTCCTGTAGATCTCTGCATCTGTTTCCATCAGTAGTTGCTGGATTAAGGTTCGATTATGACGTTTAAGATAGTTATCAATCAGCCGGGCGGTGGTGGCGCACGCCTTTAATCCCAGCACTCCGTAGGCAGAGGCAGGTGAATCTCTGTGAGTTCGAGGCCAGCCTGGTCTACAAGAGCTAGTTCCAGGACAGGAACCAAAAGCTACGGAGAAACCCTGTCTCGAAAAATCAAAAAAAAAAAAAGATAGTTATCAATCTTACTACAGGACAAGGCTAGTTCAGGTACCCTCTCCATTATAGCTTAGGGTCTTAGGGTGGGGTCATCGTTGTGGATTCCTGGGAATTTCTCTAGTACAAGGTTTCTTGCTAGTCCCATAATGACCTCCTCTGTCCTAGCTCTTCATCTCTGTCCTTGCCCCATCTTGATCATCCCGTTCCCTCAAGTTCTCTTTCCACCCTTTCTGCCCTCTTCCTTCCCTTTTACCCTCCCGTCTCTCCCCACCCCCAAGCTCCCAATTTTCTCAGGAGACCTTATCTACTTCCCTTTCCCAGGGGGCTCTATATATGTTTCTCTTAAGATTTTCCTTGTTACTTAGTTTCTCTGGGGTGGTGGACTATAGCTGTCTATTGTGGAGAGTGGGATGTTGAAGTCTCCCACTATTAATGTGTGGGGTTTGATGTGAGCTTTAAGCTTTAGTAATGTTTATTATACATATGTGGTTGCTCTTGTATTTGTTCTGAACTGAGACTGATTCATCTTGGTGGATTTTTCCTGTGATGAGTATAAAGTGTCCATCTCCATCTCTTTTGATTAGTTTTAGCTTTAAGTCTATTTCCTTAGCTATTAGGATAGCTATACCTGCTTGTTCTTAGGTCCATTTGATTAGAAAATATTTTCCCTACCCTTTACTCTGAGGTAATGTTTGTCTTTGAGGTTGAGGTGTGTTTCTTGTATACAGCAGAAGGATGGATCCTGCTTTCGTATCAATTTTCTTAGCTTGTGTATTTTTATGGGTGAATTGAGTCTATTGTTATTAAGAGATATTAATAACCAGTAATTGTTAATACCTGTTTGTAGGAGGAGAGCCTGCTTGTTTGTCCTAGCTGCCTGGCTAGCTTAGCCCCAAAATAACCACACAGAAACTGTATTCATTAAATCACTGCCTGGCCCATTAGCTTGAACTTCCTATTGGCTAACTCTTACATCTTAATTTAACCCATTTCTATTAATCAATGTAGTGCCATGTGGCAGTGGCTTACCAGCAAAGTTCACAGCATCCTATCTCCAGTGGCTCCATGGTGTTTCCCTCTGACTCTGCTTTTTTCCTCCCAGAATTCATCTTTGTCTTCCCCACCTATCTAAGTTCTGCCCTATCAACAGGCCAAGGCAGTTTCTTTATTCATTAATGGTAATCACAGTACACAGAGGGACTCCCACATCACCTGTTATTTTTTTTTTTTGGTAGTAGTGTTTGTCTGTTTCCCTTCTTTGAGGTTTGGTGGTGCGAGGTTATCCATTGCCTCTGTTTTTGTGGGTACAGTTAGCTTCCTTGGATTGAAGTTTTCCTTCCGGCAAATTGATTTTTAAAGGAGCCAAATAAAGATTATTGACCTGCACTCAGCAGTCTTCAACTCTCTCTTTGTGATAAGAAGTCTTTAATAATAAAAGCACTAAATATTTGTAATATGCTTTGGTAATACAGTTGATAAATATACATATATATATACAACATATACACACACATATATACATATACATATAAGCACACACATTCTCTCTCTCACATGCACACACATATATGTATTTCTAGGATGAGATGGACAGGATTCATATAAAGTCTTGATATTGATATGTTTATAGTGTTTCTTTCTGCATGTCAAACTATGAAATATCATTGGGGTGTTGCTGATTCTGATTGTAAGATCATGCTCACTGGTGAAAGAGATGGCTAAGGTGTGTTATCTGCCTGTGGGAGTGTCTCTCAAAGCTATGAAGACCAAAAAGCAATGCATTTGTCTGTGACTCGGTATATTAACCTTTCCGTTTGATGAGCAGAATCATCTCCCCCTCCTTTACTGATGCTGATAGATTTTTGTAATTTATTTTTAAAAGACTCAATAAAAGGATTTTAAAATAAGACCAAGGAAGTACATAACTACCATTTTCCACTCATTACTCATGTGGCCTGACTTTCTGTCTGAGGTTGATTTAGATTTTTGCCAATTTTCTGAGGAAAGCGTTGTTTGTGGTTGGTGAAATGAGTCATAGTTTATGGGAATGGAAGAGATTCAAGAAAAAGACAATTATCAAACTGACAGTTTGGGAAGTCATAGGAGATTGTTCTGTCCTCTAAGACCAGGGGAAGTATCTCTACTGAAAGTGCCATGACAGAGGCTAAAAATGTTCACTTCATCTTTCTTTCTTCCTTCCTTCCTTCCTTCCTTCCTTCCTTCCTTCCTTCCTTTCTTAAAGTCTGTCTTTCTTTCTTTCTTTCTTTCTTTCTTTCTTTCTTTCTTTCTTTCTTTTTCTTTCTGAGACAATTTGTAATCCTACCCACTGTGGTTACTCTGTTGATGGAGGAAGGTCATTGGTTAAGTAATAAAGAAACTGCTTGGCCCCATAGGTTAAAACATAGGTGGGAGGAGTAAACAGAACAGAATGCTGGGAGAAAGAAGCTGAGTCAGGCAGTCGCCATGATTCTCCCATCCAGACAGACGCAGGTTAAGATCTTCTCTGGTAAGCCACCTCGTGGGCTACACACATTATTAGAAATGGGCTAGTCCAGGTGCAAGAGTTAGCAGAGAAAAGGCTAGATATAATGGGCCAAGTGGTGTTTAAAAGAATACAGTTTCCGTGTAATTATTTCTGGGCATAAGCTAGCCATGTGGGCGGCTGGGTGCTGGGGACGCAGCTCTGCCGCTCGTATTACAACAATCTGTTAGGAAGTTAGGTGCTATATCTTGGTAGTAAAAATAAACTGGTGTTACATAGATGTAGATGGTGAGGGAATAGGAGCTATAATGGACTGTAAAGAAAGATTGAAACAAGTTGTATCATTAGTCCCGAGACTGTGCTGGAAAGAACCAAACAGAAGGAATACGAGCTAACTGGCTGCCCCTGTTTCTCTTGACTGTCTACACCTGATCCAGAAAGGCCTGTTCTGGCTGGTCTAGCATAGGCAGCTACAGGTCCTCAGTGCCCAGTGTCAGTCTGGGCCTCCCTTATTCTGATTCCTCTTCTAAGGGACCATTAAAGTCAACTGAATTTGTGGTGTGTCTGTTTAAATGTGACTAAAGTCAGTTTCCCAGTTGCACTAAATTTTACCTGGACGCAGAAACATGATATATGTTTTCCCACTAAGTCCCAGAACTCACACGTGCAGAGGAGCAATGACAAAACTATACTACTTCAATCTCCAAATACACAACTATTCTCTAACAGCTTTGCATAGTTACTACTGAGGATCTGAAGAGTACTAGACTCTCCAGAGGCTTTCCCCAAGGCTCTGTTGTAGAGAGAAGAAACATGCTCCTTTTCTAAACTAGGAACATGCTTGGTAGAGACAGTAATTGCCTGGTCTTGGTGAACGGTGGCTTCAGATCCTGAGACTATGGTTATCAGTTCTGAGACCATGCAATGCTTCATTTCTGGTCACATTGAGATACTCTATATTCTTCTTACACAGCTTTGCTTTATTAGCTTCCCACTGACTTCATCCCATTGTATGAGAGTTTTAACATTTATGCTTATTTTCTCAGTTTTTTTTTTCAGGAAAAACTGTATATAAGATGTTATACTTCTTAATAAGTTTTTTTTTGGCATTTTCTATCTTCTATATTTCTGACTCAAGGACCATTCTCCTTAGGATCCTGTCACTGAAGAATACTTGCTGCTCCATGTTAAGGATCAAGGAAGCAAAGGCAAGAGAAGTCTACATATATATTGCACCTAAGTTTTAGTACACTTGGCCTGAGCATCCTTGTTCTTGGGCCTACTGACTGAGCTCTTAGACAAAACCCAATGGCTTTAATCAAAAATGCTTTTGACCTGGGCTATGCTCTATTGTTTTAAAGATGTGAAAAAGAATAGTTGAGAAGAGGGACACTCTGGGAAATGCAGGAAGAAGGTGGACTCTTTGTAAACTTGACACCTCGAATTGGTTTATGTGGATGCATGCCATAGATGTTTCTGTGAATGAAGTGTGTGTATGGCTGAAGGAGATGATGGAGCTGACCTAGAGATTTAGTAGGATTTGCATTTGTATTTGCACTGCATTGAAGAGTTAGAAGTATTGTCAAGAAAACAATCATTGGAGCTATTTTCTAGAAACAAAGGGAGACATAATGCTTCAACTGATATCCCAAGAAAACTCTGGTCTTTTCTTTTATGCATAAAGCTCAGATTTATTAATTTTGTTGACTTTCATATGTTTACACTAGAAACATGCATTTGTAAAGCACTGCCTCCTACGATTTCCTTTTAAGAAAGAAGCCAAGTATTTATGATGCTTATTTTATACTATAATGGCTTTAATTTATAAATTTTATTACTAACGTAATAAGTTCTATTTTCCAAAGAAATATGAACTGATGATATTTGGCAAATTGTATTTTTCAACCTCCCAATTTTATATTTTATGTTAAAGGTTGCTTGAATTAGGCTGGGAGTGATTGTACATGTGTCTTTAATCCTAGCACTGGAGAGGTAGAAACAGGCATATTATCTGTGAGTTCAAGGCCAGAATAGTCTACTGAGTGAGTTTCAGGTCAGCCAGGGCTACATAGAAAGACTTTTGTCTCAAAAACCAAAACCAAAACAACACAACAACAACAAAAAGGTCACTTGACTGTCAGACCATCCTCTGTCCTGGCATAAATCACTAGGTTGGTAACATGGCCTTTTAAAAACATGAACCTATATGCATAAAACATTAAGTCTAGAAAAATTAAGAAAAATAAACTCATTGGTTGGATCTAATGCCTTGCAACCTCAGATAATAATCTTTGTATCCCAAGATACAGTACGGAATAAATGAGATGTAACACAAGTGTACAAGAGCTTTGATTATTTCATAGGAGGCCTCTTTATTAATTAATGCATGTCAACAAAGCTGTAAATTAAGCAGTTATGTGGTCAATGCCCTAGAGATCACAGATTATCAGGCCACTCAACCCATATTCACATGTGTGAACTGAGCAATACTTCTTCAATTGCTCCCAGCTGATGTCTGGGCAGTGATGCTTCCTACCCTGCAATCAATCAGCTCTCATTTCCCTCAGGAGCCCATGGTGACACTAGGAAGGGCTCTAATGGTCTGTGTTAAATTAAAGTAGATGCATTCCTGTTTAATGTTCATCAAACTCAGAAGAGTGTCCATAGGAGAAACCTATCCTGCTCTGCTTAGTTCAGTACTTCGGTGGGTTTCTGTGTGTGTGTGTGTGTGTGTGTGTGTGTGTGTGTGTGTGTGTGTGTGTGTG
>NW_004949198.1:880796-899844 GCF_000317375.1 Microtus ochrogaster
GCGCACGCGCTCCATGTGATGTAGGACTTAATATTCTCCTAATACACATATTTTGATCCTGTATTTAAATACAAAGGAATAAGTAGAGCCAAGATTAAGTTCCAGGTAACTTAGGTTCCTGTTTTGCTTTGAGGTACTTAGCTCAGCTACCATTTCCTCTTACTCACAAGGACAGGCTCCTTAAGGTTTAGTCAGGATTGTAGACTAAGGAAAAGTAGGAACAAGCCTTTCTGTGGGACGTGAAAGGAACCAAGGCTGTGTGGAAAAGAATGTGGGCTGGTATCTGGAAACAGAAGAATCATTGAAAAATAGATAAATTTTTTCAAGTGTATGCTTTTTATGATGATCAAGATACATACACTGGTATTTTAGCTTTGTTTCCCTCTATGCTTTGTGGATGGTAATTAAAATATAAAGAAATTTTGATTTTAATTTGAAACAAGCAAAAAGAAAGCTGCTTATTTACCCTCTCATGTTCAAGGATTCTCACAATTTTATTCATGAGCTCCTTTAGGCCACTGAAGGGTCTATGGTCCCAGGTAGGAGCCAAAGTGACCATCACAAAGTCAGCGGTGGGAGGAAGAACATTTGCAGGGCCTCAGAAAGCTAAACAACAGAAACCATCCTATGTTCCCTTAGAATTCCAATCCCAGCATGAAGAACTATGGCTAGCTCTGAGCAAACAGATGGCTGGACAGGAATCCTGCTGAGCGAGAACTGTGGGGTGCAGCTTATGGGCAGAAGTAAGCAGTTCCATCCCCAGCTCTCCATCCATGTTGGTACCAATTGGAGTACTCCCAAAAGACAGTTTTATTCAGCAAGTGACTTGATTTTTACTGGTGAGCCAGGGGCCAGAGTGACAAATTCTGTAGCCCAGGATGCAAACTCCTTATGACAAAGTTCCCTTCTGCTTCTGCACAATATTTGATCCCAGACATGGTGTTCAGCTTCTTGCAATTAAGAATATGAATCAAGCTGGATTTTATTGCCAGTATTTTAGAAGAGAAAAGTAGAATATCTAAACAGCTCCAGGATTTGAAAAGCATCCCTTGCAGTTACTGGTAGAAAGCTCTAGAATGCTGAACTAGGTAAAAAAAAAAAAAAAGCAGCAGTGAGAAGTCTGCACTGTTGCTGGGAGGATTCGAAGATCTTTCTACATTATTTAATGATCTTTATCTTCCATGGAGACAATTCAACCATTCCATCATAGAATGTGTTTGTTTACCAGAACCCCTGGTTTTCATCCCCACACCCCTGATAAAAGCAAAACAAACCAACATAACAACAAAACCCACAAGACTGCTGTCATAGCTTCCCTTCCTTTTTTAGAGTATTTCTGTGCAATTAGACTTTCTTTTGGGCTGCCATCTCACAAATAATGACACAGAGACTCATTATTAATTGTGAAAGCTTGGCCTTTAACCTGGCCTGGCTCTATAACTTAAAATAACCTGCTTTTATTAATCTATGTTTACCACATGGCTTTTACCTTTCTCCCATTCTGTCCATCTGACTTGTTGTGTCTCCTGGTGTCTCCACTTTTCCCCTTCCCAGTGTTCCTCTCTCTTCCTAAACCCCACCTATTTTCTCCTGCCTAGCTATTGGCTGTTCAGCAGCTTATTAAACAAATCACGACACTACATCTTCACAAATGTAAGCAAATACCTCACAGCATTGCTGATTTTCATTCTCTCCAGAACTACATGGGTCTCGCTTGGTCCTTTGCAAAATTCACACTCCTCATTCAAGTGACCAGCAAATGCTATCGGCTCTCCCATCAGCATACATGCAGAAACCCATCAGTTTCTCTCGCTGTTGTTCTAAGCTACCACTAAGTGTCTTTCGTCCCAAAGCCAGTCATTCTTGTCTCTAAAGCTTTCATGCTCTCTTCCCCCAACTTTCTCTTCTGTGGGTGCCTAAACCATGATCATCAATAAAGTCCACCTGAACATTTGTGTCTCTGAGAACTTGATCTGAAACAGTAACTGACAGAAAACTGGATTTTCATACAGAACACACGTTGTTTTCCTCCGCAACTCTAGTTCCCATTACGGACCCACTTATTTATAGTGTTCAGCTTTCTCTGTGCCTCGAAGTCACAATGGTCTAGGATATTGGCTCCAATGGTCCTTTGTCCTGGTTCCTCTCTGTGAGCAAGGACTCTGAGCATGTCTCAGATTGATCTTTCAGAAAGACACTATCCTCTGGCCCTTCAGGGACCAATACTTCTTGAACTGAATATCAGTATTTTTTCCCAGATGTTATTTGTCCCAAACTTTTAGTAAAGGAATATAGAAATGGGAAATGGAAAATCATTGGCTTTCTCATGTGTTGCATGTTCTGAGCACATCTTTGTCTATGTTCTTTTGTCCTTTCCCTTCCTCTCCAGTACATCATTTCCCATTAGTCTCCTGCATGGTGCCTCCTCAGTATGTCCCAAGGTTCCAGCTTTCGCCTCCCGTTAAGTCAACTCATATATATATATGCCCATGTTCCTCTTTGACTTGACCATGAATCCCAAGTGTGTGTCTTACACTTAAACATTCTGTCTGAGCTCCAGGTTTCACTTTTCAGTCATTTGATTGATGTTGGTGTGTGACACTCATCCTAGGAAATTTATTACAAGTTTAATTGATCACAAATCTGCTAGCTCTGATTCACAACCCAGATAATGCACTGTTTCTCAGGACACATCGCTGCCACATCACTCTCTGCGGTGACTCTGGCACTGCCCTACCCTAGGACCCTCTTGTCAATGTGTCATCACTCATCCTGGGTATCAATATGGGATGCCCTGATGAAGTGGCATTTCAATTGTATATTAATAAAGACTGCCTGAAGATCTGAGAGTAAAACAGTCCCACTGGTTAGCCTTACAGACTAGGTTATGGTAACATACACCTTTAATCCCAGTAGTCATAATGACAGGCACCTTTAAATCCCAGTAGCCACACTAGTTACCATAGAAATTGGGTGGTGCATGCCTTTAAGCTCAGCTCTAGAGAGGAACGTAAGACTGGGTGGGTGAGGACAACTCTCAGACACAGTCTCATTCTGAGATTTCAGAAGGCAGGATCACCATTTCAGACTGGAGGTCGAGGTAAGAACCAGCGGCTGGTTGTTTTGCTTTTCAAATTGAACTCCAATTTCTGACTCTGAGTTTTTATTACTCGTACATCACCTTGAAACATTTTACTATTTCTGACTGATTTTAGATAAGGCTAGACTACCTTCCTTCTCACCCCATAGCATGTAGGATGGGTGCTCACATTTTGTGTACTGAGATTACACATTTGTATCTATATTTATTGAAGCTATATCAGTAATTTAATCTATTATATTTATATGATAACTTATTTTACAAAAGTTTATTTTATTAAAATTTAATAATAAAACCTCAAAACCTGTCTCTCTGGAAGTGATGGATTGTGGCGCCTTTTCAGTGCTGAAACAAAGGTGTCTGGCAGTGCTGTAACTCCTTCCTGCATGTGAGAATTTCATATAATTAATATTTATATCTCACAATTTTTAGTAGAATTGTGTTGGGAGCACAGTATGAAGGTGCTTGTGTCCACAGATCTCCAGAGAAACCAGGAAGGTTAAGCTCACAAGACTTCTTCCCAATAGGAAAGATGTAAAACCTATTTTTCCATCCAGAAATCTGGGAGTCAGAAATGAGTAATAGCCTGATGATCTTCATTATCTGTTGGGCCACGTTATATCAAGCGCCTTCAACCTGGACCAGGTGTGGCTAGTAATCTAAATGACCCTTACATTATCTGTAGAGTCAGAGGCTCTCCCCCAAGAGCCCACAACGAGGAACAGATGTTGCCAGTTGCTCAAATGACCTCTATGCTATTGGTATGACCAAAATCAGGCCAGATTTCTTTAGACCCTTAAGATAGTACATGTAGCCAATATCTGGAACCCATCTTCTTGGAAGACATGACATATACCCTGAGTTGTTTCGATGTAATTATGCTTTCTTGTGTGCCAGGGATTGTATTGCAACAGGAAACATTTTTCCAAATTATACTGTGTTTAAATTTTTTGGGACTCAACCTCCTGGGATCAGACTTCCCAAAGTCTTGATCCTGGTTGATGAAGTCAATCTGGATTTTCCTTCTTTTACCTCCTCATAGTTCTCTTTCCTGCCTGTCTGACACATGCAAAGACTCTCTCAAAATTGATTAAACTAAGTTCTAAGATTTTTTTTCCCAAGGGCACTTGAAACATCTTGAGAGATGTCTAGACATTTTCCCAGACCCGGACCTTCTGCAGTCTTCTGAACCTTAACCACACCAACTTCCTCTGTCAGTTTTCAGCTCTGTATCAATATACTGAGACTACATACTTAAAAAGAAAAAGATTTACTGGGCTTATGTTTCTCATAGTTCTCCGAATTCCTGCAGGAGATGAGTTTTCCTAAGGGGATTATGGCTGTGTCACGATGTGTCCTACCAACAGAAGGGGGCCGGCTGAGTGCAGAAGGGGCATGCGTGTAACCAGAAGAGTCCAGGCTTGCTCTCTTTCTGCAACCCGCTCTCCCAGGACTTAAAGAAAAAAAACCATTAATCTATCTTAAGGATCCAATCATTTCTTATTAATGTCTGCCTCTTACAAGCTCCACCTTTTTTTAATATTGGTACATCAGGGAAAGCTAACACATATGGACCTTAGGAAGACAAGCTATATCAAAATCCCAGCCATGTCCTCTGATCTTACCTAGTGGTTGCTAATGTTTTGCTTGTCCCCTTTTCCTGCTAGATTATGTATTTCTCTCTCCATGATGCCTAGCACAATATAGAATGCCACAGTCATATCTTTATGCTGATTGAAGGGCCAATGGGGCGTCTCAGTAGACTAATCTCTGTACTGTAGAAGGAACACCTCACTGAAGTCAGGGAGCACCTGACTTCATCTGTTGACTTTCTCTCAGAGTAGCACCTGTATTCTGCAAGCTTTTGGAGGGTCACTGGGGATATTGGAATTATTATTTTTACCATCATTATACAGGAGCCTGAAAGGATCTTTTCTGCTGTGGAAATCATGGAAATTGTTTGCTTACAGCCATCCCTTCTTAGGCAGATTGGCCCCAACTATAACTTGTGGTGTCTTTATTACCCCACCCTCAGAGGCGCAAAGGATTCTCTTTTCATGCTCTGGCTTTCAAACAAGAGAAAGTTAATTTGTGGCAAATACCTTTTCACAACCAATAACACTTGTGGGGCTGAGGAAGGCAGATAAGTCTTGCTTTCTTACACGGAGGCCCATTAACAAGGACTGCAGAATTGTGTTGTAATTATTTGTACCCCAGAGCCTAACTCATCCTGTACTATCTGCTTTTTGCACACCAGGGATGGATTGTCACACCTGAGACAAAGGCAGGGGCAGAGCATTTGCAGAAATTAGGCTCTTATTAATGCTCTATTATGACTGTTTCTGGTTTCCAGATGAGTCTTCCCCCCAAAAAAACAAACATTAGAAAGATTAATTGGATGTTGGATGTTAGCCGAGAAGAGGGAGAGCTGCTGATATAAGTTTATTGCAGCTTTTTGCCTCCTAGCAGAAAAGGTAAGGCAGGAAGAACCCCCCCCCCCATTTTTTTTTTGCTGAAGGTTGGTGTTCAGCAGTAGCTGGGGGACCTTCACCCTATGGGATGCTATTTTCCATCCATAGCATTATTATGGGGATTAAACAGCGTAGCCTTTGAGAATGGACTGAGATTTTCAAAGGGCGTTGTTGTTATTTTTAGAAATGATTCCTTATAAATACAGGGTCACTGGGATGTGACTAATTTGTGTTCCTTTCTGGATATAAACAATGTATCTCCACATCTCAGATGGGTCCCTGAGGATTTAACCTAAGAAAATATGTGCTATTTACCCTAGTTCTCTGATCTGCCCACTGGATAGACTTTAAACAGAACTTTTAGCAGCTGGGCAGTGATAGCACACTTTTAATCCCAGCACTTGGGAGGCAGAGGCAGACAGATCTCTATATTCAAGGCCACATATGATGGTCTACCGAGTGAGTTTTAAGATAGCCAGGGCTACACAGAGAAACCCTGTCTTTAAAAACCAAACCAGCCAGCTAATAAACCAACCAACCAACCAACCAACCAACCAACCAACCAACCAACCAACCAACCAACCAAAGTAAGCATAGAACTTTTAGCTATTAAAAGTAAGACTCAGTTCTCAATCTTTAGGGGCAGGATATAATAAATTTCCAAATGAACGCATTTCCTTAGTGAAAAAATGCTGTTACTAACAGACTGGGGAAGTGGTCATAAACTGGAGCATTTATTTGTTGCCTCATCAAAATGTAAACCTGCCATTCTCAGAGAAAAAGAATGGCTGTGGTCTGTAGTTCGTTAAAGTAGCATCCAAAGAGCCTGGTAAAAGTACCTAATCCCTCACTCTAGTGGCTGTCTCCTCTTGTCCCATGCCATGTGTTTTCTAACAGAGACCCTTGGGGCAGGCAAGGTTTTTGAGTAGGTTCTCTGGGGCAGAGCCCAGGACAGCTCATGGGTTTTGACAGACACACCATACATAGATGACTGACATTCTGTGATTTTCCTCACTCTGGTACCCTCGAACACATCTGGGAGTATTCAGATTCTTTCATTGGTAGCGCTCTAATTGAAATTTTGTTTTCTTGTGTGCCACACATTGTACCCCATCTCTGGATTTTGTGTCAGTTTAGATTTCATGCAGATGATCAGAGAAGACTCATCCTCCCTCTCCCAGTCAGCACACACTGTTTCCCAAAGATCCAACAGGGTCCTTTTTGCAATCAAAAAGGCATCCATCCCTTTCCCATCTTTACATGTATTCTTTTCTTTTTTTACTCTTTTGTTCATGTATTAGTTGACTGTCTTGCTGCTGAGACAAAACACCTTTCAAAATCAGTTTAAAGAAGGAAGAGTTTATTTTGGCTTACAGTTTGACTGCACACATTCCATTATGGCTGGAAAGTCCAGGAGCTTGAGGCAGTGCCCATAGTCAGGAGAGAGTGTGAGAGGTCCTGGTGGGACTCTGTGAACAGCTGGGCTAAAGGCTATCCTTGTGCTATTTTGGTAAAGTATCTGTTTTCTATTGGTTTAGTCCTTTTTATTCACTCTTTTATTCAATACCTTGGGATGCGTGGTAGTTTGAATGAGAAATGTACAATGTAGGCTCATGTACTTGAACATTTGATACCCTGTTGGCTGTGCTGCTTAGGGAGGTTATGGAGGTGGAATCTTGCTAATGAATTGCATCAGTAGGGGTGAACACTGAGATAGTATAACTCCACTCTACTTCCTGCTTGTTCTTTATGCTTCTATGTGTGTGAATGTGTTGGGCCAATTTCCTACTCTGGCCACCTGTACTCTGGCCAGGTCTTTCCATTTTTGACCCCTGTGCCCCTGGAATCATAAGCTAAAATAAACTTTATTCCCTAGATTGTTTTTTTGACCTTTTTTAAAATTATAGAAACATGACTTTTTTTTGTTGTCAGTTTGACGCAAGCTAGAGTTATTAGGGAAGAACCACAAGCTGGAAGAAAATGCCTCCATCGTGTTGCTGATTAATGATTGATGTGAGAGTTCTCACCAATGGGTGGTTCTGAGTTGGGTAAGACAGTAGGGTGAGCAGGCTATGTGGAGCAAGCCTGTAATCAGTGTTGCTTTATGACCTCTGCTTCAGTTTCTGCTCTTAGGTTTCTGTCTTAAGTTCTCAGTGACTGAATATAACCCAAGAGTTATAAACAGTAGTAAATATTTTATGTCTCCCCCAGATGCTTTTGGTCCTAGTGTTTTATACCAGCAGTAGAAACCCTAAGAAAGACAACAGAAAAGTAACTGAAACAAGTTGATAACACCTACATTCAGAACGGGTCTTCTTTCCTCATGCTATCTCTTCGAAAACACCTCTACAGTGTTTTCTAGGGCATTTAAAGTTTAGTCAAGTGCTGGAAAATGGCTCAGGGGGTAAAGATACTTGACATCTGGCACTCAAATGGTGGAAAGGGAGAGCTACTCCTGAAAACTGTTCTTTCATCTCAACACATGTGTGATCATACATGAACTCATGTAAACACACACACAACCACATACGTATACACATAAAAATAGATAAAATGAAAAATGAATCCAACCAATCTGATTATTAAGGTAAACTATCAGCTGATGAATCACATTGAAGCACTGTGGAGATGGAAGAGGCTGGCAGCAGAGTCTGATGGGGGCTGTGCAGCTCCATTTCTTTTCCTCAGTCAATGAACCAGTTTTCAGAAGACATGGGTCTGCAGGGGAAGCCTTTACCGACTTTAATTTCAGCCTTCTTCCTTTCTCCTTTCACATGTCTTTAGTACAGCAAGCATTATTTAAGCAGTATTATGTGGAAACCTCCTTTTTGTCATGTTTTTTCATTTCTTAGTTTATACTTCCAGTACCTTGCACAAAGTTCTATGCAATCAAGCCTGTTTGTTGGCAGTGGGATAAATTCGTATCATATAGCTTCTTTCCATTGTCCTTACAGAGCTCTGAAGATAGACATTGGTGCTGTACAGACTGGAGTCCACCAGTCATGAAGTGCACAGACTTCACAGGGCACTCACTCCTCTTAGGGCTGCTCCCAAGGACAGCATGAGCAGTTTAGGATAAGCTGATGAGAGTCACTCAGAACAGCAGGATCCTATCATCATAGCCAATGCCTTAGGTGGACAACTGGTGTCATAACTGGCTCATATATGCACATGGTTATGGTTCTTAAGGGTAGATGTACTTATGTATTGAAACAAGACTCAGGGCTTCTAAAACTGTTGTGACATGACTTCCCAAAAGTGCTGTTAAACTATCAAAAATACCAGATATAGTGACTTAAGTATACAATTCAAGGCCAAAGAAAAGTGAAAAGAGGAAGAAACTGCCCAAATCCATCTCACTGACTGAAGAATGTTTCAGAACAAAAGAAATAAAACAATTAAAAAATGAAAGACCCCAGTTGTGGACAGATGAAAAAAACAAGAGTGATCTAAGGTTTTCTTCACGTCCTTTCGTGTCCATGGCTGGACACCCATATAAAGATGGGAGCAAAACCAAATGCCAATGAAGTAAATGTGGTCCAACTGTGAAAGGCAGAGACTTCTGGGGAGCAAAGAAGCATGAAAAGGGCACAAGATGCAGGACACTGATGACACCAGATTGAGAACGCTTACCTAAAGCACTGTAGTCTGGGCTGAAGGGAGGCGTGCATCTTTTGCTGGAGAACAAACGCTGTGAAATCTGTGGTAAAATATTTAAGTGTGGTTTGTTTTAATACAGAAACGGAAAACAACAAACAGCAAACAATCTGGACCCAGAAATAGCAACGGCAACAGAAAATTGGCATGTGCTGAGTCCAAAGCAGACAGATTATACACATTCCAGAAAAAGAAATGCAACTACACAGAAAGAAACCACACATGTTGCCTACTACTAATTTCAGAACTTAGGAACTAGAATAGGAAAACATCGAGTCAATACTTTAAGAAGAAACGAAGATAAAGACTTCATAAAGATCTTTAGCTGAGATGAATTATCTTTTACATGAGTGTCATTCATCTTTCCAATGAATTAAAAGACTGTTTTAAGAATGAAGCCTTGGGGCTGGAGAGATGGCTCAGCAATTAAGAGCACTGGGTCCTCTTTCAGGACCTGGGTTCAATTCCCAGCACCAACATGGCAGTTCACTACTGTTTGTAACTCCAGTTCCAGGGGATCTGACACCCTCATACAGACATACGTTCAAGCAAAACATCAACACGCATAAACTAAGAATAAACAAAACATTTGAGAAAATTAAAAAAAAAAAGACTGAAGCCTCAGCTTCAGTGTAATCTCATGATGGAGCTTCCATAGCTTCACTGACGAATTTGTAGCACCCTGGACATTACCCTAGTGTGGACGCACTGAATAATATTAAATGAGGACATTTTATAAATGCAATCATATATAGTGAAGAAAGAATTCACCTAATTAGTAGTTTGGGGGATGGATCAGTGGGTTAAAGTGCTTGCTGTACAAGCATGAGGACCTGAGTTCGAATCTCCAGCAGCCACACCAAAAGTCAGAGGCTACTGCACACAAACCTAACCTTAGTGCCAAGGGAAGGAGATAGAATCTGGGGCTTGTTGGCTAGCCAGTTCTGATGGCTATTCTTGGTTTTCAGCTTGGCTATATCTGGACTATTTCTACAGTCCAGAAATGGAGGGCACACTTGGGATCTGGATCTTGAGGCCAACAGATAACATGTCTTTGATCTGGATCTTGAGGCTGGAACCCACAGACTTTTGATCTGGATCTGGAGGAGAGATGACACCCTTTAAATCCAGATCCTGAGGTGGGAAGGCACACCTTTAATCTGGAAGCCTATACAAGGACAATGGGAGAAAGCATTCTTGCCTTTGCGGTCCATCCATTCCTTCACAGGCACTGGTGCCTACTTCTTCAGAATCTAGACTATACCAAAGACCAGCTGAGACACCCAACCTGTGGGACTGAGCAACTGGATTCTTGGATTTTCCATTTACAGCTAGTTATTGTTGGACTACAGCCTATAAGTCATTCCAATTAATTCATATGAATATAAATATATGATGGGAATGTATATAGATATATCCAGATATAGCCAAATTGAAAACCAAAAATATAATTCATATGTATGTACACACACACACACACACACACACACTCATTCCATAAGTTCTGTGATTCTAGAGAATCCTGACTATTATATCAGTCTAACAAAATTAAGAAGCTCCAAGTGAAGGGAGAGAACCTGTTTCAAAAAATTAGATGGAGAGCCACAGAGGAAGATTCCCTGGAATTTATTTCTGGTTTCTGTATCAACGCGTATAGATGAGTGCAAGAGTGCGTTAGTGCACACATGTGTGGGTGTGCACACATCCTCATGTACACACATACCCACACCACATGCTCAATGCAAAGGGAAAGTAAATAATTCATTTTGACATGTTTAAATTCAATAACATGATGTAAATCACACATCTAGTTACAAACAAGCCAGTCACCATAGATTATTGAGCAAGAAAAGATATCCATTTCATCTTGAAAAAAATGAGGGGATGAAAAATTACCAAAACAATTAGTATATTATATTCATGTATGAAATTGCCTAAGAATAATAAATAAAAATACAACAGAAAACTTCAAACAGCAACAAACAAAATAAAACCAGTCACAAAGAAAATAACTGGGAACCAGAAAAGATAAAACAGCAATATTCTTAAATTGTGAGGTGTTTCAGCCACATATAGAAGTATCAAAGTAATGTCACATAGGTGGATGCTAGAGGTATTTCCACTACCTACATATGCTGGAGTTCACTTGTATAACTCATTCTTTATTCCCCCCCCCTTTCCCCTCTTCTTCTCCTCTCTCTAAAATTTAATAAAGAAATTTCCTGCCTATCTTATTCTCTTCCCTCAGATCTGACTTAAGGTGGTCACATCCAGGCAAACTTTTTTATATTCTCTACATATGTTGGTGTCAGTGGATCATGGTGAGTTTATTATACTACCTTTTTAACCTCTTTTCCTTTTGCTTTTCTCTGTGAAACAGCCCTGCCTGTCCTGTCACTCACTCTGTAGACCAGGCTGGCCTTTAGTTCATAGAGATCTGCCTGCCTCTGCCTATCAAGTGCTGGATTGAAGGCATGCACCACCACTGCCCAGAGAATTTTTCTTTAATAGACATTGCTTTAGTTAATTTTCCTGCGATGTGATTAAATACTGTTACCAAAGTAACTTAAAGAGTGAGTCCTCCCTCATCACAGCCCAAGTGAGCTTCCCTACACCCGGAGATGCACTCTTAGACCACTTGGTCTTCTAAATGGTAGATGGCATCTCTCCTGCCTAGCATGAGGACTACAGAGAGACATTTTAAATGGTGATCTCTAGCTTTTTTTTCTGGTGGAGGGTTTCCTGTATGTGGTGAGCAGTAAGACTGTATACAATCCGTTCCCCACAGACAAACGTGTAAAATTTCCATAGGCTCATTTGTGTGATTTATTGATCACCCCCAGCATTCTGGTTAAGCCTGGAAATTAGGACAATTAGTTGCTTAAACATATTCATTGTGGTGTGACAAAGTGTCACAGGGTGCAGAGAGTGTGCGCGCGCAGCTCTGGGCTCAGGATGGTCGAGGGTGCTAACAATTACGCTGGCTTCAGTAGGGGACGCCACTGAGCACAACACCGCCAGGTCACAGCCATAGAGTTTACGTTCCTCTCTACTGTTGGTATTTGCTCATTTTCTGCCACATAAGTTGCTCGCTTTCCCTTGCTTCCAAGATGGTCCTTCCACGACTGATTGACCTGTTTGGTTCAGAGTTGCCATCCAAAGGTTGACGTGAGTAGATTGTACCACATGGAGAGTAGACCCAATGTCCCTGAATCATATAATTTAAAATGAGTAAACAATAAATTTTATTAATATTAAAACCTAAGTAACAACCCAACAATGAAAATAATACAAAAGAATTTTAAAAAATGAAAGAAGCTATTTTCTCTAAAGAGAGGAAAGACAACTTATGGGTGGAACAGGGGGCAGGGTGGAACAGGGGGCAGGGTGGAACAGGGGGCAGGGTGGAACTCAGCAGGCCAATTCTACTACATAATTATATGTCAACATCAGGCAGAGGGGAAACGGGCTCTGGTGTACCTAATTGCACAACAGCAGATAGAAATACCTGTCTGGTAGCTGGAACAAACGCAGCCACATTTAGAGGTGGCTGTGTACCAGCTGATGCGGGCAGAGGCTGATCTAAAGTCAGAAGCTTCACTTGTCCATCTTCTGCCACAGTTGGTCCCCTAACTGCTGGGTCCAGATGCCCAATGTCCTCTCGGGGTTTCAGATTTCGCTGTGGCCCTGCCACAGAAGCTGTTCTTAGATGTGGAGACTTTCCCATCCTTGATGAATCCTGCTTTGGGGTTTCTGGAGCTGTTGCCATGAAGAGCCCAAAATCTAAGGACAGAAAGAGAGGAACCAATGAGTAAAGACATCCTAGAAGTTTCCAGGATGAGGTGAGCCTCCCAGAGATGGAGAATTTCCTGGCGCAACCCATCACTGAAACCACCTCCTACATCCCCAGGCACCTACAGCAGGCCACTTTATCCCCTTTAGTCTCCTGTGCCTCCAACACTGATAGGAACTCCTTTGCTTGGATAGTGATACCCAAGGAAGGCACACTGAGCCTCACATAGTTCAACAGTCTCTTCATCAAGGTCTGGAGAGCCACTAAAACCTGGGGGTCTTTCTGAAGCCACGTGAACAGAACGCAGAATATGGCACTTCAAGGAGCAGAAGGTTGACTCAAAGTAGAGTCAGAAGCCTGGCCTTGTTTCTCTAGCACAGCCGTGGTCCCTCAGATGAAGAAAAAGCTGCCCAGTTCATGTGCTGCTGGGCATGGTGGTCAGGAGTGTGGGGCTGGATGGAGATGGCTCCAGACACTTTCTGTTCCTTGGAGAACAGACTGGGCAAACTGGACTGAGCTGTGATGGGGATGAATTCCCCTAGGGCCCTTTAGGTTCCATCTATCCCTGTGCTCCTCAGAACCAAGGAGACCATTGGAGAATCTCTGTTTTTCTCTATCTACAGGTGAAGTTTCTGGTTCCATCCCTCTAGTAGGAATCCCTGGGGCAGGGTGAATGCCAATGGCTTAATCTTCAACCCTAGCCACTCAAAACACCACACTGTGCAGATGGACTCTTACCTCCCTAGTCACCCAAAGCCCACTTAAGTCTTTGTTTGCTTCACACAGGCAGTCTGGGAAGATACATACCTGCAACATTCCATGAGGGTATAACTAAGACCATGCGTCTCCAACCCACCAAGAGATCTAGAGGAACCTTCTTGAGTCTGATGCAGGAATAGAAGCCAGGAAGGGGATAGAGGTGCTGGGGGCATTTTGCACTGTTCTGATTTCTATGCTAAGGGCTTATGAATGAGCCTCTGTCCTAACTCTTCAACGATTTTCATGCAGTGGGTGAAACCTAAGCTGTTCATTCCTAGGGTTCTTTGTTGATACAGGGCTTATTGGGTGTCTCCCAGGGACTTTTGCCTGGCTCTATTCATCTCATGAAACCTAGGCAGCGTCTAGAACCTTTTATACAAATAGGGAAAAGGTTATGCTCATAGCATAAGGAAAGATAATGTTTGACACTTCTTGGGGGAAAGTGAATGACACAATCTAATATTGCCTTCCCTACCCCCATCTCTGGCCATGTTTCTTTGAAGATTGAGGCCAAGGACAAATGGATGTCAGGATACAATTGTACTTGTCCTATAGGAGCATACAGTCCTTAAGACAAGTAGAGCCTTCCTAAAACCAAACCGGGAGGCTTGAGGCCCCAAACTTGTGTCACGCTTTCATTATCAGGTCCAGCACCTCCCATGTGTTAGTAAACTTTGGACAGACACCAAGAAAAGTGCAGGTGAAGGTGGTGTCATGGTTCAGGACAGCAGTTGCTATGTCAGTGACTGTTTTTTTTCCTTGTAGCCCTGGCTGTTAGAATTGAACCTGGGGGACTTATGCAGCTCCCTTTTATTCTAAGGAAAAACCAAGGAAGGAAGGGGGATTTAAATGCGAAAACTCGGAGACATCAACAGCCCATTACCACACATAAAGTGGGCGTAAAGAACATCTATCTCTCCATGTCCTCACAGGAGTACACACCCAGCCAGGGACTGCAGTGAATCAGGGGGACAAGGAAGGTTTCCTGCTATGGGCTGGCCTATGTTACCTTGGCTTCCCTGTGGGAAAACGGTCAGAGGTGATGAGTCAGAGGGTGCACCCAATGTCTCCAAAGGTGTCCAAGGCCACCAGGCTTGCCTTTTGTGCTGCCTGAGCTGCTGGAAGTGTAAACCTGTCTCCTGTCTCTGCAGCACTTCCAGAGTAGGCAGTTGAGTCAGTTGAGGCTGTTGCTGACCTCTGGTTACCTGGTAACCGGGAGTCCGTGTTCCATTTGGACCATTTTTTTTTAAGGAAGTGAGGGTCACTGCCTGGGACTCTCCAGCCTAAGTCTCTTCCTCTTAGACTTACTCTAGGGCTGACCAGAGCTGCCAGTTGCTCTCCTTCTGCCTTTCCATGTGTACAATGGGACACAATGGCTTCCATATGCTCATGCCACACACTGACCTGGGAAGCCTGGCTTAGCCAGACCCTCAGCTTTGAGAAGCTAGAAGAGCTTTCCAAGCCACTCTCTCTATACCACATCCATCCCAGGAAAAAAATAATTGCCCCTTAGGGTCTTCTCCCTGTCCTCCCTGCTCTCTGTAGATCATTTTAGTGTTGATTTCCTATTATGTCATCATGTGTGTATCATCTGAGATACACTCTATACCTGGGAGCCTTATACCACTGCCACCAGAGGTGAAGGCACACAAAGGCACATGTACTCACACCCCCACTCTCACAAGGTCACTCAGAGGACCCACAAATGCCTAGGAGCATGCCGATGTAGAAAGAGCCATGCTGAGGTGGCCGTAGGGATATTTAGGTTGAGGTTAGTATTAGGGTAACAGACAGAAGCAAACTATGCATTGTGGCTTTCACTTAAGAGAACCAGGCTGGGATCCTCTCCTTTGCCATGCCTTCTAGTGTTTACTCTCTTTGGGTTTCCACAGGTGACAGTGTGCCTCTGCTGCATTCCCCAGGCGTTGATGTCTGGTTCTGGTTTGTAGGATGCCCCAGACCCTTCACAACATTCCTTATCTAGGAGGAAAACTACATATTAACATTAAGATTTTGGTAAAAGTTTTCATGACTTCATTCTTAGATGACCAGTTTAAAATGCATTCGTATTTAATTGCAGGCACGTTGAAGGGAAAAAAATGAGATCTTAAAAATTCAATACAAAAAGAGAAGGAAGGGAAAAGAGAGTAGTAAGTTCGTGGTTCTCAAATTTTGTAGATACAAAAAAAACTCATATTGGTATATATAACATGAAATATATGGACCAATGGAGTCCGAAGGGACTTACAAGGATAGGATGTAGGGGAGAGGACATGTTCAATGTAAAGATGTATTTATATGACAATATCTTCATGCTACCCATTACCACACACAATGGATATTTATATAATTAAAAAGTTTTAGTCCTAAAAAAAGTAGATTAAGGGGCAAAAGGTTTATTTCCCCTTATGTTTCCAGGGCATAGTAAGTACATCATGGTGAGGAAATCATGGGAGCCGGAGCTTGAATCATTTGGCCACAACGTGTCCACCATAAACCAGCAGAATGTATGTGGAGACTGCTCATTCATTTCCCCACCACTCAGGCCCGAATAATCACACAGAAACTATACTGTTTGGCCAATAGCTTAGGCATATTTCTAGCTAATTTTTATATCTTAAATTAACCCATTTCTATTCATCTGTGTATTTCTACTAGACTGTGGTCTACTGGTAAGGTTCTGGCTGGTGGTTGGCGTCTTTCTCCTTCAGCAGCTACATGGTGTCTCTCCGACTCTGCTTACTTTCTCTCTATATCTCTGTTTGATTTCCTGCCTGGCTTTACTCTACTAAGCCATTGGCTGAAACAGCTTCTTCAATAATCAATGATAATAAAAACATATTCATGGCATATAGAGGGGAATTTCACATCAGCAGAAGCCTGTGAACACATGAGACTGCTCAGCTCCTTTTCTTCACTTATATAGTTCAGGATCTCAGACAGGGAACGGTGCCACATACACACAGTGGTAGACTGTCCCATTTCAATGAAAGTAATAAACATAAAGCCACAGGCATGCCCACAGACACATCTTCTAGACAACCCTAGAATCCGTCACAATGACTACTAACACCAGCTATCATACCTCCACTTCTTGCCAGTGGGATACCCAAACTTATAACTTATCAGTCATAAGCTTTCATCCCTTGTCCCCTTCCTACAGGCTAATGACCAGGTTGGAATGTAAAGGAATTCAGTTCAACTTTAAAAATCCCCATAGACTTTAAACAGTTAAAATACTTTAAAAGTCTAAAGTTTCTTAACAGTGAGCTCTTATAAAATAAAACAATAAAAGATCACATACTTTTAACATATAATGGTACAAAGTAATTTTTTTTGGCCAAAAGAAATAATAAGAACACAAGAAGTGGTCAAACCAAAGCAGGGCCAAAATATAGTAGAGCAAACACAAAATCTTGCAACTCTCTGTCCAGCTTCTGGGACTCATGCTGAAACTGGCTGGATCCCAAAGGGTTTTAGGTAGTCCCACTTCTCCGACCATGACACCCACAATACTTACAGCCTCCTCTCTCTGGGGCTGGCTCCACTTCACACTCACAGCTCTCCTTGACAGACACCCCACAACCCTGACATCTCCAACATCCTGAGGTCTCCACCGAAAGCAAGTGTTTATGTTACTGTTACGCAACAGTACCTGATGGCTTTTTTGAAAGGTTTCTGACCCTTTCATGCCTCAGCTGCTCTCGTAAACTATGCAACAAGACTCCGTGGTTCTCTCAGCACTGCATTTTTCGTATCTTCAAAACAAGTATTCCGTGGATGAGACTACAAAGTTCTATTGCCAGTTCAGCATGCAGCCTAGTTTCACTAGCATCACAATTACAGCAACTTTCGTACATTGGCTCTTGGGGAAAATTTGTCTAGGCAGTTGCTTTGTGGGAACAAGGAAACCCCTCAGCTGCACTCTCTCTTTGGTCTTTCATTCTTCACATAAATTCACATTTTTAAAGGTGGAGCCTTCAACGAGTGTGGTCTTGCTCCTAAGGTACCTTTCCTTTTGTACTGAGTGCCAAGTTTCTCCCTAATGGTGCTAACCTCATTAACAATTATAGCTTTTTTGTCTACATTCCCTTTGACCAAGATTTTATGCATGTCCACACATATTTATCAAAAAATAAAAAATAGAACATATTTTTAAATTCTACTTCTCTCAAACTCTCATGACTTTGGCAGAAAGAAATCATATTCTTGGCCAAATAAGTCAATAAATCACACAAATGGTTCCTAGCCCAATTCTTGATAGTGTTTTCCTTCTATTGCAATAATGGAAGGAGGTAGGTGGAAATTGGAACCTAGATCTTTCTGGCACCAGGCCCTCTGGCTACCTCTACTCTGGGTATCAAGCTCTCAGATCTATCACCCACCAGCCCTACATCCTTTCTGTGTTCCAGTCTTCTGTCCTCCCCAGTCTCATGAAATATAAAAATATCCAGGTTCTTCTGTATAATAAATAAAGCACCAGAGTAGTTTTAAAAATAAGAATAAAAACAAAAAAGCCCTGAGTTCAGTTCACAACCAAGAGGAGGAAATTATACAAAGACATGAAGATCAACAGATAAGGATTGTTGGAGACCATAATAATTGTTCTTTTAATAAAAATTACCAAAATTATAAAAAATAAAACCTCAAAAGCTGGGCTACCACTGTCTGAATTTTGCTGAGCATTCCTGCCTTCAAGATCCTATGCCCCATTAAACTTCATTTACTGCACAAAGGGCATTTCTGAACCAAAGTAACAAAACCTCCACCTTACTCCTGAAAAGTAGTTCCGAAGTCCTAAAAGCTTCGCAGGCAGGTTTATGACAACAGCACACTGCATTCCAGTACCTATTTCTATCTGTTACTTTTCTTATTGACACAATAGGGTCTTGAATCATCTGGTCACATGACATCCACAATAGAATGCTATGAATACATCTGCTGCTCACTTTTTCAAAGATATAGCTCCTAGCCATGGAACAATACCCCATATAGTGGCATGTCTTCTCACCTTAACCAACATAATCAAGAAGCGCCCCCCCCTCCATAGGCATGCTCAGAGGTGCATCTTCAAGGTAACTCTAGATTCTTTCAAGACAAAAATTAACACTAACAGTCACAGAATTATTATATTTAACTCTTTGCCACTCACTTTTTGCAGTTATTTCTCTTATTTCTTTTTTCATGATCATAAAGGGTTTGTGTTGTTTATTCATCTTTTCCTAATAGATTCAAATTATCTTTAACAATTCAGCACTTCAATTTTAA
>NW_004949198.1:901304-908181 GCF_000317375.1 Microtus ochrogaster
TTTGTACTTCTTCTGTTGAGAATTCTCTGTTCAGATCAGTGCCCCATTTTTTAATTGGGTTAATTAGCATTTTAAAGTCTAGTTTCTTGAGTTCTCTATATATTTTGGAGATCAGACCTTAAAGATATAGACTGCTTTTCTGTCTGTGAGTATACTGTTACATAGGTCAGCACTCTGATTTTATGGCCCTCTACATGGGAGTAGTTATACAATCCATTTTCTTTCCAATACAAACAGTTTGGCTGCATACATATTTTTGTTTGTCCCAGAGTTCAGGAGGTTTGCAGAGAGGTAATTAGAACTGGGAATATGAGTACCAGCATCTCCATATTCTGCTTCTTGCCAGTGGCTCCCTAAAGCACCAGTATCCACCATAGGCAGATGTGTTGAGGAGGCCCTGCAGCTCATAGTCACATGCTTTCATCTGCAAACAACTTTCCTGGGCATTTGAAAAGCTCTCCCTGAGTGTCTTTCCCAGGTATTTATTGGTCACCAGGTTGTTCTCTTTTTGTAACTATAAACAAATAACATTCTTTGTGAAGATTTGGATGATTGCCTCTTGCTTATTATTTCAGAATCCTTTTAGCTGTTGACTTTTATTCTCCAAAATAAATTTCAGAATGATTTTTTCATATTTTGTTTAAAATGTGTGACATTACATGTTTATTGGTAATTAAGTGTCAATTAAAATAACTGTGATTTCATTTATTTAATTTAAAGTAAATTTTCAAGTTTGGCATAGTGGCATATACTTGAAATCCCAGAATTCCAGAGGATGAGGTAGGAAGATCATGAATTTGAAGCCTGCTTGGGCAAAACTAGATCTCAGATTTTAAAGCAAACAAACAAGTCAGAAAATAATTTTTTATTTTACTTTTATTTAGGTATCCTAAAAATTAGTATGGTACAATATTGTATAGCTACTAGAAATGATGAATCCAATACATATGAATATTCGGAGGAGAATGGAGGCAAATGAAATAATAATAAAATACACACAGCAAAGTATTGTCACAGCCGCTGTTAACTTGTGAATGCTACTTGGATAACAAAGTGATGATAAATTATAGAAAACACAGTCCAGAAGTTGAAAAACAGCATGATAAATCTCAGGTAGATTAAAACATATTTTAAAGCTGGATTTTTAAAAGGCATTTAGATAGCGTTCTGATGCCAACTGGAGTGAAAGCAGTGGCTTTATTGCTGAAGGGTAGAGCATATTTCAAAGCTGTGATTCTTAGATGGTTGCTCTCCTGGTAAGGTCTGTACGAATATTTCTAAATCAGAAGAACTGTAACATTTGAAGCCTTTCTGGTTCCAAGCATTTCCAATCAGGATAATTGAGTCTCAAAAGCAATAGAATAAAAATGACAAAAGCAAAGGTGGGTAGGACAGCGATTGCGCACAACACTTAAACTTTTACGAAATGGTGACAAAAACCAACAATGAAAAGCAAGCTTCAAAGCAGGTAGAAGATGACCTAATATCATGACGGCACTGCTGAGATCTGGACTGCAGCAGCGTTTACCCACTACCAGCTCTGGTCTTCCTCTGAAATTCACTTTGGCTAATAGCATCAATTCGGCTGCCTTATCCCCTCATCTTTCCAACTTCCCAACATTAGAAGCCTGATGATCACCAGTATCAGGTCTGTTGAGTCACAGAGGAAGGTCACCTCTGTCCTGTCCTTAATGCCTCGCTACTTTTCAACTTCCTCTGTGAGGTAGGAACTATACACACCTGGTAATTACCCCTATTAGAGTGTGTCATTCCCCAGCTTACTCACCACTGATTAAGAAGAGATGGGAACTCTGCTCCTTACCGATCATCACGTGGTATGCAGAAAGAGCTTCTTAGAGGTTAAACCCCGGGTCTACCGGCCCCCACTGGAAAAGATTCTTCATGGTACCAAGCTCTCACATCACCTTCTGTTGATCACAGCTCTGGAACTCACCCTCTCACCCTCATTTTCTCTTCTTAAAACAAGTGAGTCTGGCTCCAACTCCACAGAGATGGCTGCCATCAAAAATGATGCTCCCTCCCTTCTACTCAGCTGAGAATAATCACTACCCTTAACAGTTTTTAGATTGGCATGTAATATTTGTATGTGTTTATGAAATACAGCATAATTAATACAAATATTTAATGTGTAATGATAGAACTGGGGTCACTGTAGTTCCATCTTCCCCAAACATTATTTCTGTGAACTGGGGACTCTTTTTTAAAATTTTGGAATGTCATTCAGATTATCGTAGACTATATTTACCCTATTGTAGTATAGAACCCTGGCAGTAATTTCTCTTGTCTTGGAGCCTGTTGTCTATCCTCTTTCCTGTTATACCCTCCTCACTTTTCAGCTGTCTAGCAGAAACTCTTCTGTCCTCTGTGATGATGACTGTTTTGGGTCTTAGGAACAAGAACATGAGCACTTGTCATTTTCTGCCTGGTTCAGCTCACTTAACAGAATGTCCTTTTGTGGTGCACATGCCATCATTATTATTTATGGTAGAATGATATCCCATGGTGTACATAAACCTCATTTTCTTTATTCATGTCTGCACTGATCAATACCTTGGGGGATTCTGTATCTCAACCCCGTGACTAGTGTGGCAACAGACACAGGTGTGTACTGCCTTTCTGACATAATGCTTTCATTTCATTTGAATGTTTTCCAAGTAGTGGGCTTGACATTTCTATTTTTGGTGATTTTAGGACTTGGAACGTTACTTTCCACTTCTGTTACCCACTCCCCCCATGCCCTGCACATGACTGGCACTAAAAGAATGTTTATACTCGATGAACTTTAAACAATTCTCTTTCATGCTTCATGTGTATCTAAGAACTAGGCTAGGAGTCCTCTCTCAATGCACACAGCTTTGCTAATTGCCGATTGCAATGGCAGCTTTGCATGCATCTGCCTTAGGTCTTCCAGTCACCCCAACTCTCCCTTGAAACTTGATGGTCACTGAAGTTCCTCTTGCCTAGAATATAGAGGTGCTACTTGCTTTCCCCCCCAACCTTTTGGATAAACAAGTGACAGATGCTCTGATTTGCCATGAGTAGAATATTAGTACACTGGATTCTAGATCTGATACTGTGGGGAGAGGTAGCTTGAGTAAGTTACCTATAAAGATGCTGAAGTGCAGAAAGAAATGCACAGACCCTTTTCTGGAGTGCCTTGTGAGATGCAGGATGAGAGCGGAGGTGTGAATGAAAGGAGGCCCCTAACTGTTTTAATGGTGGAAATTATTAGGACTCTTGAGCAAGAGGAACATGGGGATTTTATGGGTACGTACAAAGCACCTGTGTCGTTATCGGTACTGAGGCCTTAGAATGCACTGCTGTGTTTCTAAACCTAAATGCCTGTTTCTGAGCGTCACAAAAAGTGGAGACTGAGAAGCTGGGGTATGGTAAGTGCCTACCCATCTTGACAGTGCATGCTGTGCTCTGCTATGGAGAAGGTCCTTGAGCGATCTCATGTACCCCAGCAGTTTATCACCGAGCTGATGCTGGCAGGACACATCAAGAATGCTTCTGTGCCTGTCTTTACCGCATTGTCACAGTGCTGTTTTCTGGTGGGCACGACCCCTCAGTGACTCAGCTGAGACACTAATTAGACACTAATTAGATTTTATTGGGTACACAGAGAGTGATTATGCAGACCTTTCGCCATGAACTTGGTGGGAATTCTGGTTTCTCCACATCTATTCTGAGCAAAGACCGAGACAAGGGAAAGTCTTCATGAGGTGTTGTGATCCTGTCAGGGATCTTTGTGCCTGGGCTCACTTTGTCTTTCTGACCTTCCCATCGGCTTCTTGTCTATAAACTTCCTCTCTCTCTCACAGCTCCCTTCATCAGTGTTCTTATTTCTAACCATCGCACTTAGATCCGCCTTCTTTTCACTTAGATTTCCTTAATACCTCTTTCTTTATTGTGTCTTGTTATGAACTGTTTGCATGGAAAAGCATGCATGTAAAATTTTTGGGGTGTGTGTGTATAATAGCTACACTGGAAACTCAATCTCCCTCTATTCCCAGGTCTCATTCTTCACCCCACAGATGTCTTCATGGGGTTGCTGGAGCAGTTCCCACCAGATTCACCTGCACAGGGCTGGACTAGAGTTATCCATCAGTGTAAGTTGTTTTCCTGCACTTGGACAAGGCTCCTTGTTAGAACAGAGGGAGAAGCCTCTCTCAGTTATCACTGTGCTTCCCTTGAGTTTGGTGACTCATAGGTCAGTTTGCAGTGATGCACACTAACCAGTTTGTTTTCAGTGTTTCAGCACAATTGACAATGTTGCGCTATATCTCATATAATTTTCTGACATTTTGCTACACTGTGTCTTCACTCGCACTGTGCAGAGTCCTTTCTTCCCCAAAGCTGGCAGACGTAGGTAATTTTTATCATTTAAATCAAATTAGCAAATGATTTTTTTCTCTTAAAATGTCAGCAAATTTACCTTTCTGTGACAATCAATGAATTTGGGCAGATTTTCATATATCTTCTGTACAATTAGATTTGTTTCCCCTTAATTTATTTATTTTTCTCCTTTTCCCATTTCCAAAGTGTGTCATTTTTTTTTTCTGATCCATTCGAAAACTTATTTTTATATCAAGACTTTTATTTCTTTATCACTGCTCTGTGATTTCTGCTTTGGCATATTCTACATATTTTCTGTACTTCAAAAACTGTCAAATACACAGATGACTCTTGTTTCTCTAGGCTCTGTATTTCATTGTGGCTAACATGACTTTCTTCAGAACATGTGGATTCCCTCAGACTTTTTTCTTGGATTATAACTTTGCTATCGTATCTACCCAAGTTTCACGTGGGAGGATTTTAGTTTTGTAAAAGATATCAGGAGGTGTCCAACACTACTTTCTTCCTGAAGATGTGCCAGGGATGGTTATTAAGAGTCTGGTGTTTTCCTGCTGAACAGCATTTTGTTTCTATACATGCTCTTATGAAAGACCCAGGTCTGGATTCCTCTTGAGCTCCCCCCAGTTCACCACCATGTGACTTGTCAGTGTCTGAAATCTCTGTAATAGTATCCAAGAATTAGCAAATCATAACTGCTGTCTGAAATAGTCATTAACATATGGTTCTGTATTAATCTTCCTGCGCACTTTTTACCAACTTCAGATAAATTCTGTCACTAAACTATCATCTAGGATATTTGTGATGGTTTGAGTGAGAATAGCCCCCGTAGGATCACAGGTATGAATTCTTGGTTCCCAGTTGGTGGAGCTGTTGGGAAGGATTAGGAGGTGTGCTTTCAATTGGAAGTGGTGTATTTCAAATTGGAAGCGAGATTTCAAAAGCCTTTAATATTCCCAGATATTCTCTTCACCTTGTGCTCAAGGAAGGAGTCATGAGAGCTCAGCCCCCGCTTGAGCACTATGCCTACCTGCTACCTACTGTGATTGATGTGGGCTTTAACCCCCTGCAACTGGTGAGCACAAAATTAAATATTTTACTTCATAAGTTAGTTTCATCATAGTGTTTTGTCATAACAACATATGAAAAGTAACTAAGAAAATGTTGTGCACACTTCATTTTGGAAGACATGTGATTGTTCATTGTAACAGTAAATCTTAGTTTATGTCTTTCTATTTGCACTATTCTGTTCTCCTGTCCTATTAAGATAATGTGTATTTTCTATATTATATTGTATATGTGTAATTTCTATAGTATATTCAGTTATATATTTCTTGATCTTCCTTACTGTACATATTTCTGATTATTAGACATTTATTGCATTTGTTTTGAGTATATAAGCAAATTACTTTCCTTAATTAATTTCTAATTACTGGGATAGAGTACAACTATAGATTTATGTGTGTATTACTGTGTCCAGCAGACTTAACAAACTCATTTGTTTTTGTATTTGACTCCTTAGAATTTGCTCTCTGCATCTATAGTGCATGCCCCACATACAGGTTATAGATATTAGGTACACATCATACATACAACAGAGATCAAAATATTAATGTCTTTTTAACACTTATTCTATAGAAACTTTGTTTTTCACAAATCTGCTTTATGCAATCAAATGGCATGCATATCTCATCTGAGGAAATCCTGGTTCACAAAATAAAGCTCTCCTCTGCAGCAGCAGTGGGAGGAAGGCAGAATCTGGTTGATCCAGTTGCTTTGATTTAGGCTCCCTCTAAAGAAGACCCCAAAACAGGGGTGAGCTCACATAGTGGGTTTGAGACTGCTTGAATCTTGGATTGGAATTTTGGAAATAGAGAAGGACATGATATTAAGCAATCCAGTGTATGGGTCCGTGAGGCTGCACCTCAGAGGGCAACTTGGAAAGTAAGAGCTGGCCCCCTCTTCAGCATTTCCCTCCTTGGGGAGGACGGCGCTGCAGTAATTTTGTGGGTGTCTTATTAGCAGATGAGTTGGGAGCTGCTCCCAAGAAGGACCTACTGAAAAGCTGTGACAAATTCAGAAGAAGGCTGTGTGTGTCACGGACAGCCTGAAGACTACACAGCCATATGTTCATGAAATTACTGCTGTTCATACTTACCAAGGCCCTGAATACAGACTGCCAACTTATGAGTCAACTAAAGACTTTCTACTTTGCTGTCGTGATGAAGTCATAAGCATTCAGTAGAAACTGACCTTGACTTTTGAATTTCGTCTTTTCCTGGGCGATCAATATACGCTGAGCAGAGGTGATGGGGCTGACAGCTCCTTCTGATGAGAGGAAACAGCATTTTCTGTGGAGTACCACGCTAGTGCTAATGAGCTGGCTTGCCGTGTCTCCTAGTTTTGTTTTTCTGTTGCTGTGGGAAACAAAAGCCAGACCAAGAACAATTTGGAGAGGGAAGGATTTATTCTATGTTGTGGTCTATCATTAAGGAAAGAC
>NW_004949198.1:908916-912752 GCF_000317375.1 Microtus ochrogaster
ATGGAGGTGGGTGGTCCTTGGACTTCCCACTGGGCAGGGAACCCTGATAGCTCTATGGGCTGACAAGGGAGGGGAACGTGATTGGGGGAGGGGGAGGGAAATGGGAGAAGGTGGCGGGGAAGAGACAGAAATCTTTAATAAATAAATAAATGGAAAAAAATATCTGATGCAGACACTGAATAAAAGACCACTAAAGTGCCTGCTGTACTGGTTTCACTGAAGAACATACTCCTAGCCTGCTCCTCCAGGCTTGCTCAGTTTGCTTTCTTATGCAGCCTAGTACCGCCCACTTAAAGGTGGTATAACCTGCTGTGGCCTAGGTCCTCCCGCGTTAATTATTATACATTGGTCCATAGTCATGTCTACAGGGCAAACTGATGGAAATAATTCTGCAATTGAGGTATTCTCTCTTGACGTGCCACTAGTTTGTATCAGTTTGAGAAAACTAACCAGTGCAGCTTTTTATGTAGATTAACACACACATTCTTTCATCCTCTTATCGGTTCATTGGTACATAACTCTATCAAAAGTTGAGGCACTTCTGCCATTTTCCTAGTACTGTTTAAAAGAAGTACTAATTCCCAGTAAAAGTCTAAGATAAAGTGGTGGGAAGGATCTGATTAGAGAAACTTCTCATATTTGAAATAGAATAGAATCACAGAGAAGAACAAACAAACAATCCAACTTCTTTCTAAAAGATGGTGGTGCATTCAAAGCTGGAGTCTCAGTCTGAAAGTTACTAAGGAGGCTTTCTGAAAGCCAAAATGATGATACCACACCGAGAGTGGTCAACATCAGCGTCAGTGTTCACTGGAAAATGCTTGGTTTCTCACACCCATCTCATTGGGCTTAGGATGGTATCGTAAATCTTTGCCAGTAGTAGAGGACCACAAAAGTCTCCCTAGCCAAGACAAAGAGAAGCTGCCGGAGGTAGTTTGGAGAGACAAGTACCAAATATCTCATGGAGCCAGACTATACTCAACAACATAGGACACGTTTAGGATCCAAGGCGAAAATGCTGCTGCTGCTGCTGCTGCTTCAGCTTTACCTCTCTCTAGCTAGACAGAACTGTGTTGAATGGAGTTCCTGCTGTGAATTAAAAACAAAGCCTTGCAGACTCAGTAAGGAAGAAACTAAAGGCAACATCAGCTAGATTTCTAATTTGCTGTTGCTGAAGCAGAGCAGTGCCGGAGAGGCTCCCAGGCCTCACAGGGAAGCCTACTGGTAGCTTATAGGGACAGCCTTGTATAAACCGGGAACAATAGGTCCGACAGCCACACAATCATTTCCCCTCAGGAGACAATGGCTTTCTTTCCTAGGAGGGATCTCATGAATTCATTACAAGTTCTGCTTGGTAACTCAGACTGATGCAAAGTGGAACTTTTGTCAGTGGGTAGATAATGCCAGTTCTCTTGGTGTATGGGGAACCTCCCAGATTCTTGACTCAGTTTTCCATTCCACTGATGTGATTTTGATTTTGATATCATATGCAGAGTTAATGATTGCACAACACCATCACACTTGAAAAACTTTATCCCAAAGTTAGAGCTTCTCTAGCAGAAAAATCCAGAAGAGGACCATGTGGGTTCTGTAGGAGTCAAAATGTTCAGGTAAAGAACAGAGAATTCTTATAGGAAGTGCACCTCCATTTCTGCCTCGAGGAATGATAATTGCATGGGAAGCCACAAATTTTGGCCTGAAGAGTATGCGTGGAACTGGCTGAGAGTAGGCCTGCTCTTCAGTTTCAAGAGCACAGAATCTAAATGCATGAGCATTGATTTCTCTTCTATGTGTTTTTTTTCTTTTTTCCCTGTAAGGATAGCACACACTGAACATCGCTCATCTGAAAACACAAAGTGGGCAACAACACATAGTGTAAAACTTTGAGTACCTGTACAATACCACAGTGGAAAATTCCATACCTAACTTCATAGGATTAAAAAATATGGTGTAAAATTACTTTTGGGCTAAATATATAAGGCACAGAAGAAGCATAAATGAACTTCATGCTTGACTTATATTCTTTGCCAAAACTATTTCACTCTGAATATCTAAGTTTGACAAAAGTACTAAGCTTGAAATACTTCTAATCCCAAGCATTTTGGATCTTCAGATCACATTGCTTAATTGTTATCCAATCGTAATAACATACACTAGTGTTTAAGAACTGTCTGGTAATGTCAAGCATGACTGTAAACTGGAAGTGATTGGGAAGACTAGAGCAGGCTGTTGTTGGTGACCTTGAACAAACCAATGCTTTTTGCAAAGCCTTTCTGAGCCTACATTTTGAGATAGTTGAGCATTGGAGCAGAGACAGAATAATTCTTCTCTCTAGATATGATTCTAGTACTACCTGTGGCGAAGTTTTGTTTGTACTCTGCAAATAGAGCTTGCCTGAAGATCAGAGGGAGGGGCTAGTCATAAACTAACCATAGAGGTCTGGAGATCAGTACAGACAGACTGGGTGGAGAGATGAAGTGATAAGGCAGGATAGAGAGAGGAACTTGGTCTCTCTTTGGGCTGAGAGTCACAGAGGTAAGATCTCTAGTGTCTGGGTGCTCTGCTTCTCCCATCTTTCCTCTTTCACCCCCTAATATCTGACTTCAAGTTTTTATTATTAATGCCAATTAGAACTCATGCAACAACTACCTTATCCTACTGATCCAGAACAAACACTCAACTGCTTTAAGATAGAAGGACTAATCACACATGGAGGGAAACAGAAGGGTTGCCTCTGGAAGTATCTGTTCTAAATAATCTCATGAGCATAGTTGTTGAGGAGTAACAAACCCATTTACTGGAGAGCAGACTTCACACTTGAGGGAATCTTGACATTATGATCCCTGGTGCTGCAGGAGCTCCAGTTCCGGAGGCCAGAACACAGACAGAAATGTAGAGAAAACAGCTTGGACTCATGGGGTTCCTGATGAGAACAGAGACTCTACTGGGAAGTAGACTAGAAGACAGTTGTGTTACAGTCTGACAAAAACCAGTGTCTATGTTTTGTCCTTTTGTAAGGAATGCCAGAATGATCGACTAAATGCTTTTGAGAGAAAATTTAATAACGACAGTGTAGCATTCAGGCTGTGGCATGGTTTTTTTGTTTATTTTAAGACAGATTTATAGTGATGAGAATCAATAGCAAACAGAATATCAGAAGGACTGGGAAAATATACAGTCTGGCAAGAAAAGGGATCAATTACAAGTTGTAAGCAAGGATGGTGTGGTGGTTAAATATAGTGTTGTTGAACATAGATGAGAATTTTGCCCCTCTGTACTAGGACAATCAGAGGGCTGCTTTCGGGGCATTTCAGGAACCAAGCAGACTCTATTGACTCACCCCCCATAGGCACTGAGATGTAAAACCAAAACTTATTAAAATAATTTTCCCTTAACACACAGGGCTGACTAAAGAAGTGTTTTCTTGGGTGCAGACATCCAGGTACTCAGTGGCAGAGGCAGCCATGAGCTGGTTACTGCTAGAGGGAGTAGTAGATCTTGTTCTCTCTAAAATTTATTTATAGAATCTAGTTCTTTAATTATTGACGCATAATATAAATATAAATACACCATGATCCAGCAATACAGACACGCACACACACACACAGACACACATACACACGTTTGCACACACACACATTTGTATTGCCTGATCAGGGTGTATTTATATATTTATATATAAACAATCTAGTTCTTTAATTATTGACGCATAATATAAATATAAATACACCATGATCCAGCAATACAGACACGCACACACACACACACACACACACACACAGACACACATACACATGTTTGCGCGCACACATTTGTATTGGCTGATCAGGGTGTAT
>NW_004949198.1:912852-922892 GCF_000317375.1 Microtus ochrogaster
CTTGGTATTGAAGAACCAACTTGTGGTCTCTTCCCCGGGGAAGACTACCTACTCGTCCTGCTCTGAGTATTCCTTCATTGCCTATAGTTCTTTGTCTAACTTTGAGGTTCTATGCAATTTCTCCTTTTTATGTTAGCCATGTCATTCTTGCTAAAGTCTTGTTTAGGTAGCTATGTTGATAAGATTTTACGTGTGTGGCCTTTTCTGACTTTCAGGAGACAAACAGCAAAATTCCTGATCCCCTGATTCTTACAATTTCGCACCCCTTCTTCTACTATGATCCCAGAATTTCAGGTCCAGGAATTGCGTGGTTGCATCAGGTGGGGCTGGGCAACACATGGTCTTCTCTGCATTTTAATCAGCTGTGGTTTTCTGTAATGATCCCTGTTTATTGAAAGATTTTTTTTTTTTGTTAGTGGAGAGTGAAACATGTAATTATCTGTGGGTGTAAGGGTGAACATTCAGTTATCTGTGGGCTGAAGGACAAACATTTAGAACATAGTAATTATTCTGGTTTAGTAAAGAGGCAGAAATAGGGCTTATCTATGACCTCACCAGCTTTGGTGTTTGGCTAGGGTTCCAGTGTCAGTGATGATTTCCCCCACATTGAGCAGACCTTAAGTAGTATTAGAGAGCTGTTAGTTACCACCAACCTATATAGATGTCACTATTGTATCCTTAGAGATATAGTGCCATACTTATTGCTGTTTTAGTTCATGGAAATTGATGATGTGGGATGTCTTTCTGTATATGTGTTGCTTTTATTGGTTAATGAATAAAGCTGTTTTAGTCAATAGCTTAGCAGAGTAAAGTTAGGTGGGAAATCAGAACAGAGATAGAGAAAGAGCGTATGGAATCAAAAAGATGCCATGTAACTGCCAAAGAAGAAGGACAACCAGGAACCTTAACAGTAGGCTACAGCCTTGTGGCAATACACAGATTAATAGAAATGGGTTAATTTAAGATGTAAGTCCTAACTAGGAGTACACTTAAGCTATTGGACAAACAGAGTTGTAATTAATATAGTTTCTTTGTTATTATTTGGGTCTGGGCAGCTGGGAAACGAAAGAGCAGTCTCTGACAACACATTGTCATATTGGTTGTTTCCCTCCCGTGGAGTACCATGAAAGCTTAGGACAGAAGTTTCCAGGTCAGAGCCAGTTCATATCCTTTGGGTCCTATGTTTGAGATGCATGGCATTCTTTCAAGAACAGCTGCCTTCAGTCCTTAGAAGGAGATCAAGGGCAACAACCTATGCTGGGGGAATCTCTTAAATAATCTTGACCAACCTATCAAAAGGTGACTTCTCATGCCTGGTGTAAAGACTTTTGTTAGACAATAGTGTTCTCTCTCTCTCTCTCTCTCTCTCTCTCTCTCTCTCTCTCTCTCTCATATATATATATATATAGTATGGAGGGTAAATTATCAGTAAGGATGTCTGAAGGAATTATAGGTATAAGGAATCATATTATTATCTCTCTACCTATAATTACTTATAATACATATAAGCTTGTGGACACATACATAGAAATTTGTAGTGACTTTAACAAGAAAGTGCCAACACTTGTACAAGCTCGGGGTAAGGAAGGTCCATGGCTAGTCTCACTCCAGAAGGATCTTCCATTCTTTTGAGTTATCTTTAGCAGTGACCTATAGAATACTGAAGTACAAATGCCAGGCAAGTTTACCTCCTATGGTTCAATTTAAATTATACCATTTCATTAAGGGTGCATATTTAAAAAAAACCCAGAGGTTTTTATTTTATTGGAAGCATAGTGCTCTGATATTAGGAAATTAAAAATGAATTCAGCAAATGATGCTTTCTGGGTGATCTGCCAGAGGTATGCTGATGTTGGGAGGGAGCCAATTCAGGCACTGTGGTGCTTGTTCCAGGAGAATTAGCATCTAGGTCTGTAGTATTAAATGCTCTAATTTTTCCAGAGTGCCAGAAGTCCTTCCTCATACCCCCAAGCCTTATAAAATTATTGTAATTTCAAATCTCTTACCTGGAAATAAGGATTGAATAACAACCACTGCGGTGGAAGTTCAAAGACCAGGTCCCTGCCCAGGCTGGCTTACTGTTGTTCTGTGTGTGTAACCTGAAGAGTTCCCCATCTGAAGCCTCCTAGGCCACCTTGGCTAAGTAATAAAATGTCACTCAAGCCTCCATATACCTTCTGAGACAGATATCCAAATCCTTGATTCAGTTAATATTGGGGATAAAAAAGAAAACCATGCTCAGAGGCCCCATGCCTGGGTAAGTTCTACTGCATCCCTTCAATCACTGAATCCACACACATGATGCTGTGGCAGGCACCTTCTTAGAGGAGTAACCAGAGACAAGTGGGTTCCAGTTGTACTTGGTGCTCTCTGATCAGCAGAGCTGCTGCAGAAGTGGTCTGTATTTCTTGGTCTTGTGTCCTGCACTACTCCCTTGAGCCAGTTTCTTTATAAAGGAAATCCCAAAGGATTGATGCTCTATTAGAAGCCATCAAGAACCAGTTCCAATGTCTTGGTTCAGAGTCCTTTATTAAATTGCTTGTTTGTCTTCACACCATATGATTGTCTCTTCCCATAATTGCCCCAGTCTCCAGCCACAGAATTTCTGGAAGCACTTCTTTGGAGCTAGAGGTTTACCTGCAACCTCCCTAGGTTTCTGGTATACCAGTGCAAGACTATCCCCAAAGTTTCAGAACGTGTTCAATATGGAAAGGGCAAGGTGGTGCTGACTTTCTCCGCAGTGGTAAGCACCATCTCTCTAGCAATCATATCTATAAGGAATTCTGCAAGCTCAGCCCCAGTCCCTGGCCAGATCAGTCCCACCTCACATTTCTGTAGTTTCTCCTGTTTTGCTTCACTACTCCCTGTTTTTGCTTCCTCGGGACTGTTGTGTTATATTTTGATTGCACTCTGACAATAAAGCTTGCTTTGAGTCAGAGGGCAGAGGAAGCCACTAGCTGACTAAAATTACACATAGAGGTTTTGTGATGGAGGAAGGTCATTGGTTAATTAAATAAAGAAGCTGCTTGCCCTGATAGGTTAAAACATAGGTGGGAGGAGTAAACAGAACAGAACGCTGGGAGGAAGAGGAAGTGAGCTCAGATTCGACAGCTCTCCTCTCGGGGGCAGATGCCTCAGAGAGACACGATGCTCCACTCTTGCGGGCAGAGGCGAGAGCTCTGCTCCCTGAGGCATGCGATGAAGCTCCGACCCAGGATGGACGTAGGCTAGAATCTCCCTGGTAAGCCACCTTGTGGGCTACAGCAGATTATTAGAGATGGGCTAGTCCAGGTGCGAGAGTTAGCCTAAAAAGAGGCTAGATAGAAATGGGCCAAGCAGTGATTAAAAGAATACAGTTTCCGTGTAATTATTTCGGGTAAAGCTAGCCTTGCAGGCAGCGGAGTGCTGGGGACGCAGCCCCGCCGCTCCTAACACAACAGTTTTGGAGGACTGAGGACAGATGGCAGACGGGAAGTAGTAAGGCAAGGCAGGACTTACAGAGGATCTCAGCCCTTTTAGATGGAGGAATGGAAGAGAGAGGTGATCACTGCTGGCTTCTCTGTTGCTTCTGTGATCTTTCAGGTTCTTACCCTGATATCTGACTCTTGATTTTTATTGATAAATATTAATTAGATAACTGTTACAGGGACCACTCTCGTAATGTCTATCTCCATACAACTCCCAGACTCTCCTTTAGGGTGGGACAATAAGAGAACCTGAGTTATTTTGTGGTTTCCACAGGGTCTTTTAATTCCAAGACTCAGAGACAGTGGGTCTGGTCATCTTAGATGACATAAATGGAGAAGGCTTGTCTAAAGAGCTATGAGTAGCAAGGGGTCTATCAAAAAAGCCTACAGTCAGTGAGAAAACAGACTGAAGCATAGTGAGAGGGGAAGCTGAGGTAGAGGTACAGGCCTGTGTGGGATCTAGACTTGTGTCCCTTTTTACCAGAGATCTAGTGTTCTACTTCCCTCCCAAGGGTTGGACATGAGAGCTAATAACTCCCTAATTTTGCCTTGGTTCATCTAATGACTCTTTGTCATACAATAAAAGACACAGTCCTAGTGCTTTTATTCAGGTTCTACACACACTATCTTCCCTGAGCTGAGTCTGGTCTAAATATCCCAGTGCCTCAGCTCCAGGCTCCATAACTCAAGCTCTTTCAAGAGAAATTCATGACTTTTGTATCTCTGATCCTCAGTTACAGATTCTCCTGAATCATCACAGTAAGTGATTATTAATTGGCAGATACCTGAGGAATAAATTGTGTTCATAAATATTGATGACAGTTTCTGTCCCACCCAGTCCCACAGTCATTCAGTCCCAAAGAAGTACACAGAGCCTAATATTAATTATAAACTGCTAGGCCTGTTAGCTCAGGTTTATTATTAACTAGCTCTTACAACTTAAATTAACTCATAATTATTTTCTATGTTTAGCCACAAGGTTTGGTACCTTTTCTCAATAAGGCATTCTCATCTTGCTTCCTCTGCATCTGGCCATTGACTGACTCTATACCTTTCCTTTTCCCAGAATTCTTCTAGTCTGGTTGCCCAGCCTATATTTTTTGCCTGGTGGGTAGACTGGCCAATCAGTGTTTTATTAAACTCATACAAGTGACAAATCTTTACAGAGTACAAGAACATTATCCCACAGCACACAAATAAGCTAAAATCAGTCTGGGGTTATGGCTTTGGGCTCATAATGACTGGATTTCTGCTTCCTCTCATGTCACATGGTTCCTTCCACATTGTTATCCCTTCTTATGAGTGTAATGTTGACTTTCCCTATTGGTAAGCATAATCTTACTTTGGTCAAGATCCCACGAGCTGGTGTTTCTCTTCTGTCTTTCACAGCCTCTCCATTCTCTTTAATTCACTGAACTAAAGTCAAGAACTCTCTTCTGCTTTATAAGTGACCAATGACTACTGTCTTAGTATCAGCAAATAATAGGAGTATAAAGCCAGAAATAACTAGCTAGATGAACCCTTAAGTAACTACATTCAAGCTCCCATATTTTCCCATATACTAAAAATTAGACCCTAAAGTTTTAGGTGCTACACAAGAACAAAGCCTTAACTGATGATACCTGGATAACCTGTAGCAAAGGAAACTCTCCAGACTGTGTGCTCTCACACACTCTCCCAATATCCAGGATTTCAGGCCACAAGAGGAAGCAGTAGTGGATAGAGACCCATCCATCTCTGTTTGAGTACCGTCAACTTGCTGATGGATGAGGGTATTCTTCTCTGATGTGTTTGTACTACCACTAATTTCAGAATATCTACCATGAACTCTAGACCATAGGAGATCATTTTACTGTAACTATTCTTATTTTTCCTCTCAATCTTACCTGCTTTGACAGGAGGAGGACATTGTGCAGACTGGGGGTTAACTTTTGCCCTGTTCATAACATTGGTGAATGAGGGAAGGACAAGAGTTGCTTAATGTTGACTCAGGAACTCATGATAAAGAATGGTGAATTGTGGGAATAGCCTTTGGGAAGCAGTAGTGGGCTACCTAGCCGGTAGGCTGTGGTCTGAGATACTTTGTGTGAACTGATAAGCATAAATGGGAAGCATGCTTGCTCTCTTGGGAGGTGGTCAGAGTTTTGTTCACAGTTTCTAGTATACACAGAGCAAAGGATTGTGGCTCTGTACCCTTGTTGTGAGTTTTCCCCCAAATAAATATTTGCTATCCTTTATTTTGGGTTCTCGTGGACTTATTTAATGATGCTTACTTGTTCTGGTGTGCTGTGTGTATTTGCTTCTCTTCCTTCTGAAATCCTTGTTTCTTCTCTCATACACTCGAGCCAGAATTAAATAACTGTGAATATACCATTGTACATGAAGAAACAAACAAACAAACAAACAAACAAAAAACAACAAAGATTAAAGTCAATGCTTGGCTTTATAATGACTTCTGACTCTAGAAATAATACCCAGGACCAACAAAATTGGACCAAATCAACTGTCTAGATAAGTTTCAGGGTATCTTACTCATGACTCTAGGGTTAATATCCTGGACCAACTAAATGAACAAAATTAGTTATCTTAATAACTTTCAGAACATCTTTATTCATGCACCAGTAATCATTTGAGGACAAGAATTATGCAGGCCATTGCCAGAAAACATCTGTGAAAATGAGCCAATGTTTCTCAGTCAAATAAGCTCCCACCCTACCAGATGTGAAGTTGAGTGCCAGGTTGATGTCAGAATGGCCCTCAGCTGACATCATATGTCCATTGTTATTCAGGGATCACCCACATTGCAGATATCTTGGAAACAATTCTTTGAACCTACATGTGCATGTGTTATAAGCAATGATTTTTGTGTACCATCAAAGCCTGGCCTTGTCCTTCCTTTCCCCAGCATGTGAGCTTCAGACAAGTTCTACCAACTTGAAGAATACTTTTATTTTTCGTTAGAACAAAATCTTACAAATAATACTGTTTTGTTTCATTCTGATTGACAATTATCCTTGTTTATGCTTCAGAATACAGTTTTTATATTGTAAACAATGCAGAATGATCAAATCAAGCTAATTAGCATATTCTTTATCCCAATTCAAGCACTTACTGCTTTGTAAGGATATTTAAAATGTTGCCATTTGATTATTCTGAAATGTTTGAATACATTATTGATGATTGTTTGTAAACGGAGACTGTGCTTTGGTTTCTCGGCCACCTAGACCCAAAAAAATCACACAGAAACAATATTAATTACAACACTGTTTGGCCTATTAGCCCAGGCTTCTTATTAACTAACTCTTATATCTTAAATTAACCCATTTGTATTATTTTATATTTTATATGAGGCTTGTGGTTTGTTACCTCTTGTTTCTTGGTTGGCTACATGACATCTTCCTGACTCTGCCTTCTTTCCTCCTCTATCTCTGCTTGGATTTCCTGCCCTGCCATAGGCCAAAAGAGATTCTTTATTAACCAATGGTAATAAAACATATTTACAGTATACAGAGGGAAAGCCTACATCATTTGTTGTCACCATGTTGATCAGTATGTCACTAAAACTTACTCCATTCTTACTGTTGAACTGTGACCATGTCCTCTTTGATTAATGTCTATCTCCACTTTTTTTGTGGAACTTTCTAGCTTTGCTGGCTACCATTGTGATCTCTGCTGTGACTTTTGAGTTTTAGATTTTGTCCAGAAGTGACCATCGTGTAGCATTTGCTTCTATGTCCTTGACTTATTTTGTTTTGTATAAAATCTCACCTGATGTGGGAGTCCCCTCTGTGTACTGTGATTACCGTTAATGAATAAAGAAACTGCTTTGGACCTATAGCAAGGCAGAACTTAGGTAGGTAGGGAAAGCTAGGCTGAATTCTGGGAGAAAGAAGGCCTGAGTCAGAGAGAAGCCATGGAGTCACCACCAGAGATAGATGTGCTCAAACTTTGCTGGTAGGCTATGACCTCGTGGTGATGCACTGATTAATGGAAATTGGTTAAATTCAGATGTAAGAGTTAGCCAATAAGAAGCTAGAGCTAATGGGCCAAGCAGTGATTTAAATGCTATAGTTTCTGTGTGATTATTTTGGGGCTACAATAGCCGGAAGAACAAGTAGCTCTCTCCTCCCAACAAATATCATGCAGCATTTGCTTCGATGTCCTTGACTTATTTCACTGTATAAAATCCCATCCAAGTTCATCCACATTTCTGTTAATGACACCATGTTCCTGGTCTTTACAAAGCTAAATAGTATTCCAATGTGTACAAAGACTGCATCAAAACTAGAATTCATCCATTTATCAACACAGCTCATTTCCATACTTAAGCTCCCATAATTAATGTTGAAGTGAGCAGTGGAGATAGATCTCCAGCATAAAAATTCCAGTACCTTTGGGTGTACTGCCAGTAGTGGGCTTTCTAGATTTGAATGGCAGTGTTTAGAAATACGTCAATATTCTAAAGTGGCCCTCACCTGATCATGGCCAAGAGAAAGTAAATAGATGTCAGCTTCCTCCCTCTCTGGGAAGCTGTCTCTGGAGTAGATTCTGTACAGCCTCACTGAGTGTCTAATTACACAGAGCCCTAGTTGCCAACAACGTGTCCACCCTCAAGTCCTCCCTTCAATGGCTGCTTGTACCCTAGACTCATTTGTTCACTTTTTAATGATGTTTCTCCAAATAATCTCCCAAATAAACTACTTCTCATTTTTTCAGTTATAAACCCAGTGTAAGGAAAACACATTAGTCATAATGTTCAGTCCAAACTTCCTAGTAGAGCAAGGCAATGCCTTTAAAACTCAAACTAGAGTTTGATCAGGAGCAAATGAGATCTTAATACAGTACTAACCCAACATTTCAAATTTCTGTGTTGCTTTGGTGATTGGAAAGAAGGATTCTGGAGAACTGAATTCACCACTGCTGTTTCATACTTTGAAGAAGAGAATCAACCAGGTAGTCATATGCAATGGCAATTTGTATGGGAGTCAGTGGAATTCTCAGACATTTGAATATGTACCTCCGATGCACAACCATCTCATTCTATCTGTCTGGTCCCTCTGTTGGTGTCTTTCCCCTGATCGAGGATGCAAACGTGGCAATCAGCTATCCTGCATCAAAGGGCGTTGTGAATGAGTAGTCTTGTCCCTGCCACCCATCTTGTTCCTATCGAAGTTGGTCATTTGTAGAGGTGCTTATAGTTCTGATCAGTTTTGTTCCTTAATCTTGCATGAGATAATGGGATTTTCCTTTTTATTACAGAGCCAGCTATTTGAAAATACAGAGCTGGTTGTTGTGTTGACTATTTTGTTATATTTATCTAATTATTTCCCTCTGGGATCATTAGCTTATTCCACTGCTCCCTTGTTTCTTATGAACTAGAAATTAGTTTAAAGGTTTCATTAAACTCAACTTGTGTTTCCGTGACAAGAACATTGCATGGGTAACACTAACTTTTAAATTGTGAATTCTGTAATAACTGATGCTTGATCAACTTCTGTCACTTGATTCATTGGGCAATGGTTATATTTCTCAGTTGCAAAAAAATTTCACCCTGACATTATTAAACTATTTGTCTTGTTTTTTTTTCCTCATGATGTGATAGATATCATGACTGGAAGCAACTTGGAAAGGAAAGGTCATATTTCATCTTACACTTGCAAGTGACTGTCTGTCATCAGGGGAAGCCAAGACAGGAACTCAAGCAGAGACCATGGAGAAATGTTGTTTATTGACTTTCTTCCAGGCTTATGATCAGTCTACATTTCTCATACATCCTAGGCCTTCCTGCTCAGGGACAAGACCTCTCAGAGTGGGCTAGACTTTCCTACATCAATTAATGATCAGAAAGTAAATTAGTCTAATCTAATGGAGCCAATTCCTTCATTGAAATTGCCACATTCCCATATTTTGGGTGTTTCTAGTTTGTGTCCAGCTTATAAAAACTAATTAGAATTCTTCCTGTGGATCGTCTTTATGATCTACAACCTAATAGTTCAAGAATCCATTTGTGATTCTGAATCCAGTCAATCACAGGACCAAGGCTGTAGAGAGGTACTTTTTTAATTTTGTCATTTCTTTTGTTAGTATTTTGTTTTTATTTTAGTAAGAAAAGCTTTATTTCATAACCCTTTTTAAAATTTTAAATTAATGTGTTGTTTCATGCACAACAAACCATTAGCTTATTAATTTATTATTTTCCCCCATATATAGGAAAAACAAACAAATAAATAAGCATTTAGATGACCTTTAACATTTAGGTGATGGGTTGCTGCCAATGAAGCAGGGATTAAAAACAATCTTTTCTTTACAGTTTTCCTTCTCATTAGAGCATTTTGCTAAAGAATCCAGAGATAGCGTCTCAGTTCAAAATCACCCAAAATAAATATTTGCTAACTGTTCTATTATTTTTAATTTGATACATTGTTTTATTGACTTTCAGTTTATTGTGTTTCTTAGGCATGGTGTTTCCTTTTTACTGTGGAGTGTAAACATACCTGTTAAACACAGAGGGAGTCTAAGAGTCTCTCTCTCTCTCTCTCTCTCTCTCTCTCTCTCTCTCTCTCTCTCTCTCTC
>NW_004949198.1:922992-941455 GCF_000317375.1 Microtus ochrogaster
CACACACACACACACACACACACACACACACACACACACACACACACACATTACTCGATTGCATTATCAAGAACTGGACCTGCCATCTTCCTGAGGTACATCCATATACCCAAGATTATTTTTTTTACAGTTTTGCATGTATACTTTTTCATTTATTTTTAAAATATTTGATATTTTTACATGTTGTTCCACATACATACAGCATAAGAGTTCTACTTCCTATCATCCTTGAAGACTCCTTTGCTTGGAAAGAGTTACTCTTTAGAGGGGAGGGGGATAGCGAGACTCTTCTTATGAAGTGCATGCAGGTTTGCCTGGAACTCAGTAAGTAGCCCAGATTGTCCTCCAGCTTTCTGCCATCCTGTCTTGCCTTCCCCCATGCTGGATTTGTAGGCATGTACCAACAGGCTCTACTCAGAGGATGTGATCCAACATTGCTATTTTTTTAAAAAAAATTGTTTATTTTTATTTAGGTGTCTGTGGACTTTGGTGCACGTATGTTTGTGTACTTATGCATGTCTATGTGTGGGTATCCACAGAGACCAGAAGAGTGTGTCAGATCCACTGGAGCTGGCCTGACATGGGTGTTGGGAACTGAACTATAACAGAAAGTGCTCATAACTGGCTAGCCACGTCTCCAATGTTGATATTATTTTCTTTTAATATTTATTTCATTTTGAAATAAAACAAAATCACATATCTATAAGTAAAAATTCATGTTTGTATCTGCCTTTTTAGTTTATGTATAGCAAGACATTCTATTTATAGAGATCCCTCCTTTCTTCTTTCCTCTTCCTCCCTCCCTTCCTAATTCTCTTTAGAGAAAATTCTGGAGATTATTGCTTATTCTATTTGTTGAATGCTGAAGTCATCTACTCGTGTGATTCATTGTGGTTCACACTACAGTGTATTAAGGTGGCCCTGCTGGAAATGATTTGGCTTGTTTTCAGTGTTTTGACATTGTTCATAATGCCAGAAGGAAGACACACACACCCAGATGTTTTAGATTGGTGCAGGTGGATCTCCAGAGTAGATCCCTAGAAGTGGGGTAATTGAGTTCGAGGCAATGTAGGAGCTATGCTGTTAGATGGTCCCAAATGCTTCTTAGCATGGATTATAATATATTGTCTTCTCTATACAACTTAGAGTAAAATTTTATGTAATTGTTCTTTGAGTTAGGGGAGGAGTGAGAACAGCGTTTGAGGATGTTCCATTTGTTTTGCTACTGTCACGTTTATCATTGTTACACCTACATGCAAATGAGATGTTTCTGTGTTCCTGTATTATGTAGAATATTTTCTATGTTAAAAATGGTGTGGAATAATCTCATCTTTGTCTATGAGCCAGAATGATTTATGGAATGTAGCTGAATATTGTCCTGGAAACCTTGATACTAGGCATTCTTACCATCATGGCTGAGGCTTTATGAGGACTCAGAGTGGTGTAAGAAATAGGGTTGCCGCTGCTCCCTAATCGCACCTGTGGAGAGTGATCTCTTTAGATTTCATACTATGACTAAGCTCAGTTTGGAAATTGATATTTTTCCTGGGAGATCCCTTACCTTATCACATTTCCAATTTCTGTGCATCCATGTCTGTGCAGAGTGGAGAAACGTGATCTCCTTTGATTTTTAATGTTTTCCTCTAACAATTATTTCCCTATTTGCATAACATACATGATTTGTTTGTGTTTCCCCAAGGTAGTGGATAGATTATTCATTTTGCCCCACTGCCTTTGATTACATAAACCTTTTTGTTTACATATTAGTTCTTCTGTATTTTTTTTCTATTCATTGAATTTTGCTTTTAGTATCTTTGCCCTGAGACTTTAATATCTGATATTAACGTGGTCCCTCCCTCTTCTCCCTGATTACTCTTCCCGACACACCCTGCTCCTTCCTGTTACTTGCAGCTAGTGCGCATGAATTGTTCATTAAGGCAGAGTGCTCGGCTGTGTTAGCAATAATTTATTGGAGTTTTCTTCACGAATAAGAGTTAGGTTATGACAAATGGTTTTGTTTTTCTGCATTGAATGGTATAATCATGTAAGCTTTCTCCTTTAATCTGTTGATGTGAGGGATTATATTAGTAGTCTTGAACATTGAACTCTTACATCTTTGAAATCTGCCTGAATTAGTGATGCCTTAATTAGTTTAATCATTTTTACATATTCACGGATCTTTCATTAAGATGTTTTCTATTTTTCTTCATATAATTCATAAAGAATTCTGGTCTGCATCACACACACACACACACAAACACACACACCATTTTTTTGAAATGATGTCTCATAGTCCAGGCTTGTCAAGAAATTACTGTGCAGTTCCAGGCCTAAACACATTCAATCTTTTTGCCTCTGCATCCTGAGTGCTGGGTTTATAAATATGTGATGTCACACCCAGCTCCTTCTTGGTTTTCACTTCTTCTGCTTTGGGCATTGAGCTAATTTGTAAAATGAATGAAGAGTTTTCCCTTTTTCCTGATCATGCCAGAGTTTTTATCCTGTTTAATTCTGAGCTGCCGATGGTGACTCTGTTGCTTGAGGTTTTGTTCCTTCATCTTAGTTGTCTGATCTTTTTTTTTAAATATTTTTTTATTTATTATGTATACAGTATACACTATTCTGTCTGTGTGTATGTCTGCAGACCAGAAGAGGGCAGCAGACCTCATTACAAATGGTTGTGAGCCACCATGTGGTTGCTGGGAATTGAACTCATGACCTTTGGAAGAGCAGGCAATGCTCTTAACCACTGAGCCATCTCTCCAGCCCCTAGTTGTCTGATCTTGACTGGAGCTGTTCCTACCCTCTCCTCTGTCTCCCTGTGTACCACCGAAGGCCTATTGTGGAAGCATCTGCTTCACTGTGACACAGGCACCCCAGTCTTCCTTCTTCTCATTGGATCCCTTTCCAGTAGCTTGATTATCTCTTTTTTCAATGAGGCCATCATTGATTTTCATTATTTTTTCTTATTTTCATTTCACGAAAACATCTTCTGCTTTTGTTATCTCTATTCGTCTCATCACCTCAAATTTCTGTCCATCTTGTTCTTTGCTTTTGGGCAGACACTTAGCTGATGGGCTTCACTTCCTCTTTTCTAATGACGCTTTAGTGCTAGGTGGACCAGATGGCCCTACCGCTGTCTCTCCACACGCGTACACTGAGCTCTCAGCTCCATTCCATTCATTTTACTTTTCATATGATTAAAAAATCATTTTCCTTTTAAAAATAATTTTTATCTAGTATATGGAAGCATAAAAGCACACATATTGGTGGAACAGAACATGATGTTTATATATACCTACATATATATAGTGTGAATTTTAAATCTGTATTTAAATCAGTCTAAATATACTTGTATCTTCAAAGATTTGTGATCTCTTTTTGTTATAAGCTTTTAGAGTTCTTTCTTCTAGCTTTGGGGAGCCACTTTAAAAGATTTAGAAATTTCTGGCTCGGTTTCTGTTGTTTGGAGACTCCCCTGCCACATTCCTGTGGCTATCCAGCTTGTTCCTTTTCTGTTAGGAGAACATACAATGTATCATTTTAATTCTTTCCATTAAAATGTTGTGGTCTAAGATATAGTCTAATTTTCAGAATGTTCCATGAATGCTTAAAAAGACTGCATCTTCTACTTTGTAGGGGAGAAGCACATTATGACTGGCTAAGTTGCAGTTGTTTAATGGATTGTAGTACTGTTGATATCTTTCCTCTTTGCCTGTGCAGTTGTGTGTGCATGTGTGTGCGTAGTACAGATGTCCAATTTAGAGCTTAGCACTCCATGGTCACTTACTCTTAGGACTTTGACTAGTTGTGAGTCTCTGTTTTCACTGCCATCTGCTGAATAAAGGAACTTTTTTTGCTAAGATAGAGGAACCCTGTATCAGCAACTTTTCTAATACTGTGATATAATATCATGACCCAAAGCAATTTATAGAAGCGAGTTCTATAAATTGGAACTATAAGTTGGACTTGAGGTTGTGGAGGAGAGGAGTCCATAATGGTAAGGAAAACATGGCAGAAAGAAATTGAATCAGGAAGTTGGCTGACTATTTCACCAAACAGGGAGCCCAGAGAGAGAAAATCATAGGTGGGATGAGTTTATATACTTTGCCCCAATGACATATTTCCTCCAGCAATGCCCCATGTTTTAAAAATTCGATAACCTCTGAAAATTGTTACACCAACTAGAAAATGAAGAATTCAAACACATGAACATATGGGAGACAGTTTTCTCTGAACCACCGCATTCTACTTGCTGATCCCATAGACTCATGACCATCTCATTTTATATCAAACTGCATTTAGTCAAATTTTAAGTCACTATATTTTTTTTAACAGTATCAACACTGGTCAAAAGTTCAGAATCTCTTCTGAGATATAAAATAATCTCTTAACAGTGACTATATGAAACCCAAAAATCAAATAAAACAAATTACACGCTTTTAATATATAATGGCACAGAATGTGCATCCTCATTACATAAGAGATAAAAGAGGCACAGTGAGGAATGATGGCACCAAAACCCAAAACGACTGGGAAAGCATCAAATCCCACTGCTCCAAGCTCAGTGTGTAGTATTTAGAATTCTTAGAGCTTAGATGACCCCATCCTTCCAGCTTTTCTTTCTGAAATATATACAACTCTCTCTTGGGCTGATTCCACTTCATGGGTGGAGTTCTCTTTGGCAAATGTCTCACAAACTCTGGCATATCCAATGTCTTTGGGTCTCCGCTGTGATCCAGGCTTCATCTTCATAACTTCATGCAAGGGTGTCTCAGGCTCATCTCATATTGCTTCCAGACCCATCACATGTTGCCTGATCTCAGCATCTCTCTGCACTGATACCATAAAGGGAGAATCAATGACTGCAAAGTGGATACCACTGCCAAATTTGACTTGGCAGCTTGAAATGGATCCTTGATTATTTGAACTATATTTTAAGCCTCTTTTGTGGGTCAAAGCAAATACTTTCTCTGAGAAAGCAACAATTTAAGCTTTTTTTTTTTTCCAAATTGAAGGCTTAGTTTCCCATCGTTCCTTCCCGTTGTTCCAGTGCTTTCGACAGACTCATACTAGCAGAAATTTTCTCCACCGAAGAAATTAGTCTACTACTTTTAAATTTTATGTTAGGGCATTAGCAGAAAACAGCAAGATTCTTTGCCAAAGTATCATACAAATGGCCTCAAGCCCTGTTGTTCCTGCAGTGCCTGTTATCCTCTGAAGCCTTTTGAAGATGGCTTCTATCACTCACATTATTTCCAACACTATAGTTTTCCTATTTTCTATTAGACACACCTATCAAGTTCTGCTTATATCATTCAACCAGCACAAAGTTTTTGTACATTAAAAAGCATAAACTTTTAAAATCTACACATTACTCACAAACAAACTGTTCAGGCTCTTTGGCACAACAACCACACTCCTGGTACCAACTTTGGCATCAGATACTCTTCCTGATCAAAAGCAATGTACAGGAGAAAGAATTTATTTTTGTCTTCTGATAACAGGAAGGGGAGTCTATAATGGTGTCGAAGGCATCAAATATCATCACACAGGAAGTTAAGAGAGCAAACTGAGGGTAAAACAGATATAAATTCTCACAGCCGGTCTCCAGTTATGCAATTCCTCTACCATGGGTCTACTTCCCATGGGTTCCATAAACTCCCAAAGCAGTACAACCAACTAAAAACTATTTTAAGTATGTGAGCCTTTGGAGAACATTTTTCATTAAATTCCTCATATAACCTTTGTCAAGTTGTTGGTTAGTGGGAACCTAGATACTTCCAAAATAATAGAGATGATACCATTGTTCTTGGTTATTCACTAAATCTTGAAGGTAAGTCTTTATGTTGAAGACACCATGTACTTTGATTACAGGATATGAAGAAACAAAGCTGGTACGGAGCTGGAAGCATCTTTCTTGATGGTTTGTTTTCATGGTTCAAGGAAGTGCTTTGCAGACTGCTAGGACAGAAAATCCACAGTCTTAATGAGCTGTAAACACTGCAAGCTTTCTACTTGGATGAAAGATTGTCTTTTTAAAGAGAAAACTCATGTCTAGTACAAGGCAGCACTATGTCACCACAGACCCTGGTTTCAGAGTTTGTTCTTTGAGTGGAGAAACATCACTTCTGAGGACCAGATAAGGGAACGGTGGGGAGTTAGGTCTCTCGTGGCACATACTCCTTTAGATATATTCTGGACAATTTGGGAACTGTCAGACAGAGCAAAGAAGCTCCAAAGAACTTCTATAGAGCCATCCATCAGGAATGTGCAGGTGACAGCTTGAGGGACTCAATGGAATCTCTCAAGACAGCACTTGCCGGAGTCTGCTACTCTGTAGTCTGCTGTCCTGTCCAGAGGCAGCAGGATGAGGATGTTTTTGCTCCTTCTTCTGGTCTTCGGTGTCTCTTAGTTCTACTCTCTGACTACAGAACATATATCACTAATAGAACCATGAAATTACTATGATAATATGCAGTGCAAGAGGAATTTGGTCTTAAAAATCTTTAGTTCTTTTTGGATTAAATGAACTTTCTTATATGATTCCTACCAACTTTCTTATGTGGTATCTTATATGGTACCAATACATGTTGCTCTATTTTAATGATTTCATTCCTCTTTAATTTGTATTATTTCTCTCAACACAAACAGATGATATCTTCATATCAAAAACAATGAAAAAAAATATTTTGGAAGGAAACTGACCCATTATTTTCAGATAGTTCCCGTGTTCTCAGTGAATGCATGATGTTCATTCAGACAGCAGTAAAATCACAAAGCACTATACCTAAGGAAGTTCAAAATAATGGAAGTGTTGATGTAGACAAGGAGTTACAGAGCTGGGAGAGGAGTCATTGTTTCATAACTGTAGCTTAAAAACTTGCAGCGCTAATCTCTCAGCAAGCAGTCCTTAAACTGCTCCTCATTTATTGAAAAGCAAACCAGAAGAGAAGCCAGAGGCTTGTAGCTGAGAAGTTACAGATGAACCAATGGCAGGGTCTTTAAATTGGGCACAAAAACAAAGATCAAACTGACAACAGGGAATACAATTAGCTGTGCCTTCTTGATCCAAAGCTCAAAGGAGTAATTATGGCTAACTAGCTCCCCTGTAAATATTCCTCCTGTGTTTTGAGTCACACAGGATTACAGAGTTAAAATAACAGTAACAAAATATAGATAGCTATTTCCTTCTCAGCTTCCTAGAGGATATGGAAGAAATAGCATTATAAGCCAAGGGTCAGATCATACTATACAGAAGTTTTCATCCCCACTTCAGCAAAAGCTGCAATAAACACAGCCTCAAGGTGACTGGTCCTTTGTTATTTTCCTGTCCACCTCCCCACTGTCTGCTTTGCATTATAAGCATACTCTATAACCTGGTTTTAAGAAAACATCCATACACTTTCTAATGATGGTTCTGTGTCTGGAAAGGTACTATAAGGAAGGCTTCCTTATCTTAGCCTGCCTTCCTGAAGAATTGGGGTAATTCTCAAGTTCCTGGTATTAGAAACAATGCCTTAATTATGTGAGCATCTATGGAGATAATACATGTTCAAACAGATGAGAATGCAACCCAAATACTGTTCTAACATGCTAAGATGCATTATATTAGACTATGAATTTGGAAGAATTTATTACATTTTTTCTGGAAGCTTTAGATATTAGAAAATAGAATGAATAAATAAATAAATAAAATCCTTTGTAGTGAGAGGCCACTTGTTGGTTCCTGGCCACCTGGCTAGCTTAGACCCAAAATAATCACACAGAAACTGTACGAATTAAATCACTGCTTGGCCCATTAGGTCTAACTTCTTTTTGGCTAACTCTTTCATATTAATTTAATTCATTTCTATTACTCTGTATATCAACACGAGGTCGTGGCTTACCAGCAAAGTTCCAGCACATCGATCTCCAGCAGAGACTCCATGGCATCTCTCTGACTCTGCCCTTCTTTTCCCCAGCATTCAGTCTAGTTTCTCCCTGCCTAATCTGTTCTACCCTAGTAGGCTAAACCAGTTTCTTTATTTGTTAACCAATAAAAGCAACACATAGACAAAAGGACCTCACACACCAATTCTTGATATCTTTAAGGCCTGTGTCCCTGCAGGAATTAGAGCTGTGTTTTGAAGGTTCTGAAAATCATCTGTGGGTAGATGGGTGCTTTCTCAGCACACTTTCTATTGTTAGAGATAATGAAAGAATGCTGAGGTTGTTGAACAATAATACTGTTGCATAAAGCCACAGAAATGTGTAGTGAGAATGTTGAAGGATAGGTTCTGAAATGTTGTAATCCATGTGGGAAATCTATATCACACTCCAAAGGCTCAGAGATTGTTGAAGAGAGGGCAGAAAGATTTATAGGAGACAAAGACAACAGTTGACTATAAGGAAAGAGTGTTTTCCAGACATAGCAGGGTAGTTGAACATATGAACTCACAGCGGTTGTGATACTATTTTAAAAGAGCTGTTTAAGCTCAAGCCAATTAAAATCCCACCATGGAGAAGAGAGGTGGGCACTAAGCCTCATCCACCCCTAGCCAAAGTATTATTTGTAACTTATAGCTGCTGGAAAGGAGAGAGTTAATTTTCTGTAAGGTGTGTAGTAAATATCTAACACACCAGTGGGTGGCCACACACACACACACACACACACACACACACACACACATACACGAGTGTATAAACTAATGGGACTAGGTGGGCTGGAAAAAATGATGAGGATACAAAGTTGAGTGGGTATGCAATGGAGGTGTCTCTGGGAAGGGATGGAAAAGAGGGATGAATGAGCTCAAAATACAATGTATGAAATTTCCAAAAAATGGATACAAATATTTTTTGAAAATAAAAAAAGTAAAAAAGAAAAATAAGACTGTTAGGTAGCTTACTAGTTTTATACAACCTCAAAAAGGCCAGCTGGGTGATATCTTCTTAAATTTAGAACGAACCATTTAAATTTCTATTCTATTCTAGCCACTTCTCATCAGGGAACTTGCAAGCAAACATGGTTATTTTTGCATAAAGACAACATACAGAAAAAGTATTTTAACAGTAATACTGGGTCTAAGCAAATTGTGTTTAATACCCTTTTAAACAATGAAGGACTGCTTCACAGAGAAATATTATGTATTTGTTAAAATAAGAATTAAAGTTTCAGTTTTGACGCTTTGTAATTTAAAGTCTAAAAGCTATGGAATACAGACTGTTTTCTCACACTTGAGGGAAAAAAGCATACTCACATTTGCATATCAAATTTACTTTTGCATAATAAAATACTATCTTAAAATTTGCATGGCAAAATACTTATATTTGCATAACCTGTTTCTCAAAACAAAGCACAAGAAAACAACAAGGAAATGAAGCTGGTTGCTGTAAGTTTCTCAAGAGAAACTGAAAATTTTATTAATTGGTTGGAATTTGACTATTTTTGTTGTATGCTTTTAGGCTCTGCTTGATATCTTACACACTCACTAAGCACATCTTACAAGTCATAATTCACATGGAAAACACACTCTCTAAAATGTGCAACTTGAGCAATGAAAAGAAAAAGATGGACAAAGCCAGGCAGGCTACTGGGTCATTGATTCAGATAACTGAAGTCACCAATGAAGGACAGCGATGCCCTCAGTCATATTACAAGTAGTTTTATTACATTAGAGTGAAAAATCTTTCCTTTTTCATTTAGACAAAAAAAAAATGGAAATGTTGCAGCGAATAGTTCGTACTTCTCCTTCGCTGTGCCAATAAAGCCACCTGGAATCAATGGACAGAGTCAGCCATTCTCTGGCAGGAATTAGCCATAGAGCTGCTGGAGAACTGAGAAAGTTTAACAGAGAAGGACAGGAAGAGAGAAGAGGCGATTTCTGGGGGGAACCTTCTGGTGCTAGTTTGTCAGGAAAAAATGGAGAGAGGGTCAGCCAACTGGTTCTCCACGTTGAGGTAAACGTTATACCCATCTGCTTTTGCCTGCTTTTCCAAGAAGACATTTCAGAGAGGAAATCCACATGGCCAGGTGAGGGTGGGCTCATTTGATCATGGCTGCCATAAGGAGTATGTTTGCCCATTTTAATGGTCTTTGAGACAAAAGGCTGAATATAAGCAGGAGGCTGGGTAGTGAAAGGGACAACAGACAGCAAATAGACATTTAGACAAAACGTCAGGCAAGACAGAAGGATAGAGTGGGTGAAAGTGCAAGCAAATGGAGGACAATATGACAACTGAGTTGAGATCCTGCACCGCATTTCTCGGTGGGTTAGCCTTACGTCCCTCCTTGTTCCCTTTCCCATGATGCTCTTCACTATACTGCAGTGCTGCTATCCTTACCCAGTGAGCTCCGCCTAGATCCCCGGATGCTGCTGAGGAGAGTGCCAAAATAGCACACTGAAAGATTAAAAGCAATTAGTGTTTGCAAGCTCCTTGTAATTCCAAAAGTTCTGACAAGACAGGCATTTATACTGCCCTAGTTCTCTAATAGCACTGGTATTATAGAATTAAAGTAGACATGATTATTTAATTGTGTGAGAGCGCTGCTGTGATCAAAGGGACCATACTGTCAACAATAAAAACATCAGCATAATGGGATTTGCATTTTCTGAAGTAATCATAATTAATAGCTAGTTTTTTATCATCAGTTTCCTCAAATATTTATTTCAGGAATAATAGTAATAATTGAATTTTTAAAAGTAATTCACAGGATTCCTAATACCCCATAAAGCTGTGTGCTTGTTGTATCATACTAGGGCTAAGGATTTAGGAGTGGTGTGGGGACTTGACTGGGCTGGGTCCCCAGAAGCAGCAAGCAGCCCGGAGGGCACTGCAGTTCTTCCAACAGTGCAGAGTGCCGAGCCTTCCTCTGTTACTTCACTGTGGTCTTCAAGACATGCAATGGGCAACAAGGAAGCACCCACAAATCAGCTTGTGGCTATCCCAACAGGTTTCCACTGCCTGAACAATCTTCTAGGCTACGCTTACTCATCCCATTTCCTCCTCTTCCCTGGCAACCACTGATATTTTTTTTTTCTTCATTGTTTTTGAACTTCCCAGAATGTCATGAAGTATGCAGCGTTTTTAGATTAGGCTTCTTCACTTCGAAATATGCATTTAAGGTTCTTTGTGTCTTTTCTTGGCTAGATAGCTCATTTATTTTTGAAGTTAATAATATTTCATTTTGACAGTGCAATTAAAAATGGGCTGATTGCTTTCATACTATTGAATTTTAAGAGTTCAGTGTACATTTAGGATAATAGTCCTTCATCTGATGTGTCTTTTGTTAATAACGTCTCCCACTATAGCTTGTCTTCTTAGGCTTCTAAGACTGCCTTTCACAGAGAAGAGAATTTTAGTTTTAGTGAAGCTTAATTAACCAGTTGTTTCTTTCATAAATCCTGCCTTTGATATTGTATAAAAATACCAACATGAAACCAAAGAATTTTCTCTTATGCTATCTTCTAGGAATTTTTATAATCTTGTACTTTTGGAAAACTGTAATATCTATATCTAAATTACCTTTTTTTATCCAGATGCCTAATTACTCTAGAATATCTGTTGAAGTATCTATATTCTATTTATTTCATTCTCTTTGCTCATTGTTGATGATCAAGCCATGTGTCTGTTTCTGAACTATTCTCATCCATCAGTTTTCATCAATATCACACAGCCTAAATACTGTGCCTTGTATTATGTTAATCATTTTGTTTGCCTATCCATATAAACTTTGGCTCTATCTTGTCAAACAGAAAATTTTGCTGAGTTTTTTTTATGTATTTGTTTGTTTGTTTTACTTTTTGAGATAGGGTTTTCCTGTATAATAGCTCTGGCTTTCCTGAAACTCACTTTGTAGACCTGACTGTCCTCAAACTCACAGAGATCAACTTGCTTCTGTTTCCCAAGTGCTAGGATTAAAGGTACGTGCCACCATGTCCATCTGAGATTTTTTTTTTAAATAAGAAAGACACTGCATTGAATCCACAGAACAAGTTAAGAAGAAGTGACATTGTAATAATATAGAGTCTTCTTCCTTGGTAAAATAAATATGATGGGAGTAATCAACCACTTTCTGATTGGAATTAAATCCCACCTCACTAGATAAAAACCATAATTGTCACCATTACTGAATCAATAAAGATGGATACATAGGTAAGAGGCCTTATAAAATTACCTACTACTATTAGTCTACTAAATGGACATAGTATTAAACTGACTTCCCGTGACTTATTGTTATACACATAGATTAATGCCTCCCAGCCCTCATCAGAGAAGCTTTTATTTGCAGTAGATGGTGATTAATACAAAGGCCCACAACTAGCCTACGTGTAGAGAATAAGAGACTGAGGAAAACTTATCCCTAAATGGAAATCTATACGTCAATCCTTACTGTCAAAGCTCAGGAATCACTGGAGGAAAGGGAGCGGCAGGAATTTATTCCAGAGGTGGTGGAAGACTCAAGGAAATAGTGTTCCTGTTTCTAGTGGAACAGTGTTCCTGGACACAGAAGTGCAGCTACTCACATGGAATTGCAGTGGTGACGACAGCTTGCACAAGACCTGTGTAAGCACAAGTAAAACCAAATACTGGAATGGAAAGGGGGCTTGAGCATTAAGTTCCACCCTAGCAATGGAGCTATCAGCAATTCCTATCTGCTGGAAAAGAGTAAGTTGACTACATTCTAATGGAAGGCCACACATATGAAAGTATTATTGGGGAGCAAAAATAATACTTGATGAATTAAAAAAAAGACACAAAGTTGCATGAATAGGAAAGGGGGAGGCTGGAGGGTGTTGGGAATGCTGTGTGTGTAAAATTGTCAGAATGTCTTGTATGAAATTCTCAAAGAACTGAAGCAGATATGCTTTAAAATGTAAAATCTTGTTTATTGGCACAGACTATTAGAAATATATCTGTTTAGTTATTCTTGTGGTCTTTCCCCTGAGTTGATTCAGATTTCCTTATACAGACTTTGTGCATATTTTGACAACTTAGTGTTTCATTTCTGAGGGTTAATGTATATTGTGCTCTTCATTTTAAATTTTATTACTTAATCAGTGGTATGTAGCACACTGACCAGATTTTGTACATTATTCTTCTGTTTAGAAACCTTGGTATATTTGCTTATTCTAGAAAAAGTCTCCTCCTCCTTCCCCCCCCACTTCCTTTCTTTGTCTTTCCTTTTTATCCTTGTTTCTACATTTTCTATATAGAAACAGTGATACCTGTGAACACTTCTTTCATTTCCTTTAAAAAAATCTGTGTATCTTTATTAATTTTTAAAACATTTTCATTGAGGTCCTAGTTATATTGCCCAGACGTGCATCGAGCATGTAATCCCCATCCCTCTGCCTCTTGAGTACTGATGTTACAGGCATGTTCTACCATGTTCACCCCCAACCTGTATATATTTTACTATTCTTCTTTGTGTTATTAGATTGTGAAAACTTCTAGTACTACAAGTCATCAGAGGTGGCCTGCCTTACTCTTAATTAGGAAAGCTTTTATTCCTTTCATTTAAGTGTGATGTTATCTATAGATTTTTAAAGATTTTTTTTTTCTCAAATAAAGAAGTTAACCCTCTTGCTAGTCTGCTGAGAACATTTTATTTTATCATGAGTTGATATTTGATTCTTGTCATGGTTCCCTGTCTAATATTTGGATCATGGGACTTTCTCTCTTTAACTAAACAGAAGGATGGATTTAATTAATTTTCGGATGCTGAACTAATCCTTTAAACTTGAAATAAATCCCACTTGTTTATGCTGCAATTCTCTTTAAATACTTTTTAATTTGATTTGCTAATATGTTGTGGAGATTTTACACCTATGTTCACGAGAGGTATTGGTCTACGGTTCTCTTAGAATATCTTCTTTGGTATTTGCATAAAATCAGCTGGATAAAATAGGATTTATTCTATCTACTTCACTTTCTGCAATATTTAGAGAATTAGTGTAATTTCTTCCTTAAGTATTTGGTGAAATTTAACAGTGAACCTGTCCATGTCTTGTTTTTCTTATATTTTTGTTTATTTGATAGACACAGTCTTTTATGTGAGCTTTGGCACGTTTTATCTTTCAGTGTACTCGTCCATTTCATCAAAGTTATAGAAATTGTCAGCATAAAACTGCTTATGTTTCTTTATTAAATTTTGGTGTCCACGGACCTTATATTCAGTTTTCCCCCTTTCTTTATTAATTTGAAGAGAGACATATTTTTCAAATATATTAAGAAACCCAGTTGATTTCTCTATTAATTTTCTATTTGCATTTTATTTTGATTTTTTCTGTAGTATTTGTTATTTTCTTTTTGTGCTTTACACTTTTGTTATTTTTCTTATTCTGGTTCCTAGTAAGAAAATGTGGATAATTCACCTTATATTTTTGTCTTTTATGATATTCAATATTCAACAATATTTTCTGCCTAAGAATTGCTTTTACTATCCTACACAATTTTTTCAATTACTGTTTTATTTTCATAATAGTTTTTCATTTATTTTGATATTCCCTGTTTGACTTGTGTGTTTTTAGAAGCATATTGTTTCATCTGTAAATATTTTAGGATTTTCCAGGTATCTCCTGTTTTGATTCAGTTTTGTTTTGAGAGCAGACATTTTATGATTTCTTTCATCAAAAACTTTTGAAAGAATGTGAGGATTTTTGTTTTCTTGTTTTGTTTTTGTTTATTAAATGATTTATTTTGTAATTTGTCTTGTTTGTTTTTTAGAAGAATGTGCATTTTGTGATTGGATGGTGTCATCAGTTATGGTCAGTTGATTTTACTGTAGCCAACCTGTGTCCTTAGTGGGTATCTCCTTTCTGGATCACTTTTCTTCTGATGGACTGGAATGGGAGGGTGCCTTCAACTATTTCTCCTAGGAACTGTGTGGGCCTTCCTACCATGTGTTTTGTAATTATGGTATGAGGTAGAAAAGTGTGAAATATTGCTAATTCATAGATAATTTGAATTTTAAACATTTTATAATGTCCCTTTTAATCCATATCAGCTTTTACTCTGAATTCTGCTATGAGATAAACATTGCTACTCTCTCTTGCTCCTGATGCATTAGAAGGGTATCTAATTTTTGGTTACAGGTGGACATGTAGTGCCACGTGTTTACATTAGAGTGGGTTTCTGAGGGTGACATGTTTGCTTATTCACTCTGAGAAGCCGTGTCTTTTAACTAGTGCCTTTGGATCTTCCAAATGATTGCTGGTATAACTAACAAGATTAGTTTAAAATGCACCTACATATTGGCACTTTCTGGTTTTTTAGTGTTACTTTTCTAGTTTTGACTTCTACATTTTTCTTGCTGATTTTAACTGAGTCTTTCATGCTTTCCAACTTTCTATCTTTTCATAGCAAGTCAGCCGTATTCCCTTTTTGTTATTATTTAGTTCTTTTCCTAGGTGTTCTCATTTACAGCTAATCCAAAGCCACTTTCAATAACACCAGGGAAGCTGAGAGCTCACAGCAACAAAGGAATCCTAAGTTATCCCTTCTTTCCCTTCGGATTTTGTATCATTTATTCTACTTGGTGTTCTTTGAACTTCGTGGATCTGTGTTTCGATGTAGTATGTTTATTAATTTGGGGAAATTGTCAGTCACTATTAATCCAAATATTTTCCATTCTTTAGTCTCTTTTGGCTTCTTGGGTTCCATTTTAAATATATCACACCATCTGTAGTTCATTATTTTATTAGTTTGTTGTTTTTTCTTTTCATTTTAAAATTTGGAGGCTTCTCTTGAGCTATCTGTGCACAGTCTACTAATGAGGACATAAAATGTAGTCTTTATTTTGTTTTAATATTTTTTACCTCAAGCATTACTTTCTACCTTTGCTTCTCATCCGTGCTTCAGTACACTGCACTGTTTTCAGTAGAGTATAGCATATTAGTCACAGATGCTTTATATTCCTGGTCTGACAGTTATAGTATCACGGCCGTTTCACCTAGAGCTGTAATGCTTGCTCTGTCTCTCCATACTGTGTATTTTTGTTTTCAAATGTGTCTTGTAATTATTTTGGTGCGCAGAAATGAAATAATCCATCAAAATTACTGCTTTGAGTGGGGCATGAATAATGTCATGGTAAGGTATAGGGAAAGAGAAACATAGTCTATTGTCAGTTATTATGTAACACCAGAAATTATGACCTTATGATGTTTATCTTGTAACTAGAAATTATATAAGAAATAAAGTATCCACCTAAATAACCAGCAGGCAATATTATAGCTTTCTGGTTCATCATTTTGGTGATACAATGTGAAAAGACTTGTCATTTTCTTCTTTCTTATTTCTTCCCTCCTCCAATTTGTAGTGACTCATCTTTTTCAGAAGGTACTCTGAATTTAAAAAAATAAATAAATCAGACCTTAGTGGCACCCACTCCTTTCCTGACTATCACCTTTGTCCTTGCAGAATTGGAATTGGTGTGTTTAATATACTCCATAGGAGGCCAGGCTTCTAAAGGACATATTGGAAGGATCTGTCTTACATCCATAAAAACATCCATAAATGAACCTGAAGACAAAGAAGTACACCAGGAATGGCAGGATTTTCCAACCCATCCTCCCATAAAAACAGTTTAGACTGTCTTCTTTTGAAAATGAGAATGTAGATGTGATAAAACTACACTGTATTTCCTCAGGTCCATAATTCAATAAAATTGTTGTGATTTGATTGTACAATGACCTCACAGGTCCGTGTGTTTGAAGGCTTGGTTTCCATCTTTTTTGGATATGGGCCTACGTGGAAAACACCGGATCATGGGAGACTAGTTTGAAGGTAACAAGGTGATGGCTCTTTGAGAATAATAGAGTCTCTTTTGGTTCTTGGTGAGCTTAACTTGGGGAGTCAGTAAAAATGTTCAAGCCAATGACTTTTTGTTCCTTGTGTTACATTTAAGAATAATAAGGAAACGCTACCAAGGAGTGACTAAAGCAAACATATGAGTTGATATCATAGATGATTAGTTGAGGGAGTAAGGTCTGCCCTGCACACGAACAATATCAACCCACGGACTGAATGGACCCCTGTCCTGAGTAAAAATGAAAAATAAGGAAGGCAGATAAATGCCAGCACTCCTCTTACTCTAAGTACTGATGCATTCAAATGTAAGTAAGCTACCTCCTGCTGCCACAAACAGGAGCTGATTCCCCTGTAAGGCCTTCCCCACAGTGGTGGATATAGTCCGTGATTCGTGAACCCAAACAAACATTTTCTAAGTCTTAAGTGGCTTCTTGTCATTTATTTGGTCACAGCAATGATGAAGGTAACTGAAAAATCTCCCATGCTGAGAATGGAAACTGTCTGGTATGAATTGTTGTGCCTACAGCCCAGACCCCCAAAGACCACCAAGAGACCAGATTCGGCCTGGCAGTGGTGGCTCATGCCTTTAATTCCAGGGACGCTGAGACGGGCAGATCTTTGTGAGTTCAAGGCCAGCCTGGTCTACAAAAGCTAGTTCCAGGACAGTCAGTGCTGTTACACAGAGAAATACTGTCTCAACACACACACACACACACACACACACACACACACACACACACACACACACACAGACACACAAAACCAAAGCCACACCAAACCAAAGGAAACAAAAAAACAAAAACACTAAGAGACCAGATCCCATGCAAAAGCAAAGAGTCTTTTAATTGTGAGTTTGAACCTGGATCCCTCGTCCATCTGATGCGGTGGTGGAGTAGCAGTGGGGCAGGGTATATATTGGGAGTAGAGCAAGGAGAGTCTAGGGGTCTGCAGACGGGCATAGGAAAAGACTCAGTATTGGTGAACCTCTGAGCTGGGCACACCTGGTTTTTGTTAATTGGTTAGTTGCCGCTGCAGGGAGATTGTTATCTTTTGGGAGGTTGCTGTGGTTACTTCATTCTACCGTTATCAGGAAAGTATGCTCAGAGCTGGCTAGCCTAGCTTCTGATTGATTCCCTACCATATAGTGGATATCTCTGTGTTTCTTTTTAACAACAAGGGCAAGGACAGGGCCATTGTACAAGGTTAGGGGCACAGCACATCCTGCCATATCCTGCTGAGTCAGGGACCTAAATTCCGTTGGGTCTTTCCTACAGCCCACGATGGCTGTGGAATTGTCAAGGCAGGAGTTTGGGCAAGGGCCTGGACTCTTCCTCCGAAGCTGCTTATTCAGTCTCAGGAAAACAAAACGGAGACCCAATCTCTGATAGAAAACTGAGCAGCCTGTTTTGGTGTCCTCTCATGAACAGTCGGACTATAATCTTTAACTGTGGAAGTGACTCCCTGAAGTGGCATCTTTTTGTCTGTAACTTGACCTATCAGAGTTCTTAACTGAAACCACTACTCCAGTATCTACCAAGAACTTACGTGATGACCTTCTAGTTGGTGCCCCTGAGCCACACAGTTCCAGGCACACAGCAAGTCCACATTGGCGCAGCAGTCAGCAGTTTAAATCTGAGACTGAGCTTGCAGCACAGAAACTCTTTTCATCCAA